>NW_024543820.1:42500-149920 GCF_018167655.1 Microtus oregoni | reverse complement strand
CTCTCCTACCACAGTAAGAGTAAGCTGAGACACAGGCTTCATAATAAACTACGTTCCCTTTTTTCCTATGCTTTCTAGACTCTACTTGACCTCGGGTTTTCAAACTGTCCTATAAAGAGCCTAACCATACATATCTCAGGCCATGCAGCACCAGAGTGTTGCTTTTGGTAAATTACGCGGTCTGAGAATTTTGTTTACTGATAATTAAAGAGGCCATTTGTGTGTTGTAGAGAGGGCGTGGTGGTCAGGTAAGGGCGGGGGTGGAACCTCTGACCCCCTAACCTATGGCCCCTATGCAGCGTCCAGCTGACTTCTACAAAAAACACCGTTGAAAAGGACTCTGGGGAAGGGTAGGGGCTGTGGAATGACAGGGACAGAATGACTCGTCTTGACGCAACTGCCTGGGCATTTGTTTTGGTCTGAGAACAACGAAGTCAGAAGTTCTCACATTGTTTTCTGCTTCCCGGTTGTCTCTCCGCAGCTCTTCTATCAGGGTGAAAAGTCGTTCTCTAGTCTCCAGGCTGCGCATGCTGGCGCTGCTCTCCATGTCTGCAGGTAGAATTTGCAGGAATTTCTCTGTCACCAACAGTGCCAGGATCTGTTCCACTGACCGTGTCTGTGGCTTCAGCCATTGATAGCAAAGCTCCCAGAGTCGGCAGAAGGCGTCCCGAGGCCCGGCTGCTTCTTCATACTGGAACTGACTGAAGCGCCTGTGGAAGGCTTCCCAGGGTGTGTCACGCTCTTGAGGCTGAGGGCCCTGGTGGCACGATGAGGGGACCTGCATGCCAGATTTTCTGGGTGCAGCCATTGTGCCCCTTGGCTGGCTGCTTACAGCTTGTTGTGGGCCTGAGGTCTCAGGTCTCAGCTGTTTTGCTGGGTGTTCAACAGGGAAGCCACCTGCAACAGAGGAGGGGACTCGGTGACAAAGGAGACACAGCAGTGTTGACAAGAGGGTTCAATTGGTGTCCTGCTTTTCAGAATGTAACAAAAGTCAGTACTCTTCTCAGAAACATATTTTTATATGTTCGTTTCTAATATATACATGTCCAACACTACACCCAGCTGCCAAAAACTTACAAAATGTCCACCCCTCCACAGACTCCCTGGGCCTGTCCTTTCCCTAGGTTAGCAACTGGCCCTGTGTGGCTACTGAAGTGGGCATTAGTGGAAACTGGAGGCTCTGTTCCTAGCCACATTGTCTCTGCTTCTTGGGCATCATTGAAGAGCCCTACCTGCTATTGGGAAGCTCTGCTCAGAGCAGTCCCATGGACTACAGGCTGGGAACATCTAACGCTAACAAAGTTCCTGAAGAGGTTCAGAACTAGAGAAATGGCTCATGGGGTAGGAGCACTATCTGCTCTTCCAGAGGGCCTGGGTTTGAGTCTCAGTACCCACACAGTTCCCACAACCATCTGTAATCTGGTTCTAGTAGGTCCAACACACTCATCTAGCCTCTGCAGACACAAGGCACACATGTGGCATATAGACATACATACAGAAAACAATCTATAAGATATCAACCAAGTAAGATATTAATTATAACCCTTTTTTAAAAGTGCAGGTCCCTAGCCATACTCCTTACATAATAATGGTAATCATGTGTTTCTGAATACAAGGAGGTCACCAAAATAATGGGGAGGAACATCTACAATTTCCCTGAAAAATCCCTCTAGCTTTGAGTCCCCCTTTAGTAGCCTTCGAACAGTAGCCCATGCTGGAGCTGGGCTATATCAGAACAGCCAACCTTCATTCCCTAGATCTCGTCATCACAGATTAAGTACAGTTGTATTAATGACTTCATGCCCACCCCTAGCACTTTCTTTCTGTAGTAGCCTTTCTAGTAGCTTTTCTAAAAGGAAAAAAAAATCACACTGTAAAATGTGATAGCATAGTGACTATCTCAGGAGTTCTTATTGAGGGATATATACTGAGTTCACACCACATCCTGTACCAGGTCCACTCTAGACATCTTTCAGACAATAGTATGTGTTTTTTTGTGGTGGTGGGAAGTTAGGTGCGACTCTTAGAACCATTTAATTAAACTGCCCCAGGCCACAAAGAAACTGCAAGAGGGAAATAGTAATGAGGATTAAAGAATACCCAGTCTTCACTTAAAAAAATTCTCAACATCTTCAGCCATCAGAGAAATGCGAATCAAAACAACTGTGAGATTCCATCTTACACCTGAAAGAATGGCCAAGGTCAAAAACACTGATGACAACTTATGCTGGAGAGGTTGTGGGGAAAAGGAACACTCCTGCATTGTTTGTAGGAATGCAAGCTGGTACAGCTCCTTTGGATGTCAGTGTGGCGATTTCTCAGAAAATTAGGAAACAACCTTTCTCAAGACCCAGCAATGCCACTTTTGGGTGTATATCCAAAGTATGCTCAACCACGCCACAAGGATATGTGCTCAACTCTGTTCATAGCAGCATTCTTTGTCAAAGACAGAACCTGGAAACAACCTAAATCCCCTTGACCAAAGAATGGATAAGGAAAATAAGGTACATTTACACAATGGAGTACTACACAGCAGAAAAAATAACATCTTGAAATTTGCAGACAAATGGATGGAGCTAGAAAACATAACTTTGAGAGAGGTAACCCAGACCCAGAAAGACAATCACATGTACTCACTCATAAGTGGTTTTTAAACATAAAGCAAAGAAAACCAGCCTACAATTCCCAATCCCAGAGAACCTCGACAACAATGAGGACCCCAAGAGAGACATATATGGATCTAATCTCCATAGGAAGTAGAAAAGACAAGATCTTCTGAGCAAATTGGGAGCGTGGGGACCTTGGGAGAGGGTTTAAGGGAAGGGGAGAGGTAGGAAGTGGAGTGGAGAAAAAATGTTTAGCTCAATAAAATCGATAAATACAAACACACACACACAAGAATTCCCAGTCTTCTGCATTTATGCATTTAATTGTTCTAGATTGCATGGAAACATTCTTCTGGTGATCTGTGGTGTCATGAACGTGCTTACAGACAGTCTCTCAAGCTTTCAGAACCTGGACCTACTATTATGATGTAGAACTTTTTTCTCTGGCTGGATTTCCAGCTCTCCCCTTCCTCCCTCTATTACTCTGCCCCTAAGTCCCTTGGTTCCTCCCACCCTCTCTTCTTCCCTCCCGTTTCTCTTCCTTTTACTGAAACAGCTTCTGTTCCTGACCTCTTCTCTAGAAGTCTGGTCATCAAAAAAATATTCAGGCCTCTGTCCCCTACCCCCAAACCATCACCTCCACCTCATCTGCTCCACCACACTTCTATGCAAAGGTGAGGAGATACCTAGCCCTTATGTAGGTGACTCAGACACCAGCGTGACTGTCCACTGAACGGGGCTCACAGACTAACCATGAAGCCACTGGTCATCGTGAGCTTCTGCTGTTGCAAATGACACCAACCTCAGACTGAACATGTTGCAGAGAAAATTGCATGTCTGTTGAACATGGATAGAGAGCTCTTTCCAAATCATTATAGATAGCCAGTAAAAGTTATAATGAGCATTTCTACTGCATTTACACTGTATTGATGATTATAAGTCATCTAGATATTATTTAGAGTTCTTTTAAATTAACATAAGAGATTAGATATTACATCATTATCAAACAAAGTCTGTTTTAATGATTCTTCTTCCCCCAACTCCCTGCTCAGTGCTCCCCCTAGTAGCCTCTTTCCTTGTAGCCTCCCCCTTTACAGTCCTCTTTCATGTCCCGTGTATCTTTCCTCATCATCTATTATTAACCCTCTTGGTCTCCTTTGTAGACTTTTGGGCGTTTCCTACCTTTAAAACTGTTTGTATATACTATATACATATCATGTATATAAACAGTGCATTCATACACATATTGTAGTCCGCATAGGAGTAAGAACATGGAGCGTCTGCTTAAGTTTGGCTCACCTCAATTAAGATCATACTTTCCAGATCCACCCATTTGCCTGAAATTTTCATGATTTTATTTTCTTTACAGTTTAATAAAATTCCATCATGTGTATGGACCACATTTTCATATTGCTTCTTTAGTCACTAAAGCAATGGAATGGAACCAGACAACAAACAGATGAGTAATGAATATCTAGACGTAATTTAAAGGAAATGTGATGATGTGTATAACTCGTATTCAAGTCTAGGTCATTTTCCCTGAGGGTACTGAAACTGAAAGAACTGCAGTATCCCAGAGCATAGATGAGAAAATCCTCCCTGGAACCCAAAGAAGCTTCTAGTTTCCTTGACCTACACAAAGCTTCAGAATGGAACCCTTTGGGCTTGGCTCACCCATAATATGAAAATGTGACATGTATACCCAATAGAATTTTATTCAACTGTAAAGAAAATGAAGCCCGGGAAATGGATGAATCTGGAAAGTATATTAATTGAGGTTACAGAAACTGCATGTTTTTCCTCCCATGGAAGCCCTAGACTATAGTGTATTTATGTATACACTAAATATGTATATATATAATATATATATTCTATATGAACAGATTAAGGTGCAGGAAAAGCCCCCGAATCTACAAACTTATTTATCACATCAGTGATCTACTTAGTAAAGCTAAGCCAATGCATCGCAAACAGAGATTGGAGTGAAGTGCTCCAGCAACCAGGGGAAACAAACCAGCGGCTTTTTTCATGCTTTTGAAATAAGTTTAATTAATATTTATAAGAGAGATGTTAGAAATCCCAGATCCCTTAGAACTGATGCAGAGAATGCTGCAAGGAAGCCCTGTCCCTAGTTCTGCGGTGGCCAGCAGGAGTAAGGACAGTTCCCTGTGATCCTAGGTCCTAGGCAACGGGACCAATTAGAGCCACATGTTAATCAGTACCGTCTTTCCTCTTATCTGGTCAATATGACCATCTCATACCAAACTGAAAAGCCTTACTTCTCATCTCTTGTGTTCCCTACATGTCCACTTATTATTATTGATATTATTATTATTAATTGCATGTGATGTATATGTGAGAGTATGGGTGCCCATGTGGATTGCATTGGGGAGGCCAGAGGAGGACTTTCAGGCATCTTAGAGATTATTCTCCTCTACCGTGGGTTCTAGGGATGGAACCAGGCATATGAAGCTTCCACAGCAAGTGCTTTTACCTCCTGAGACATCTAGTCCTACCATGAGCATTTGAAACCTAATGCTCATTTTAACTCAGGCTGTTTGTTTATACCATGACACTGTCTGCCTTCAAGTTTTATCAACGGACTAAAATTAACCCTCTCATCCCAACCCCACAACAAACAATGCCTTCCCAGTCCCTGTTCCAACCGTGTCCCCAGCTCCGAGGGCTAAGCACATCATCTACCTGGTCTCCAACCTTCTGGTGGCTATGGAAGCTTCAGAGGATGGCAACAGGCACAGGTCCTTTCTGAGTCCTCCGCCTTACCCTTCCTAGGGACTGTCGGGAACCTGCTGTGAACCATTCTCTTCATCTTGTACTTAGGCACTTCTTGAACTGGGACCACCAAGGGTTAGCATCTTCCCTCACTGGTTCCTAGATCTGACTCAGTTGCTGTCTCCTTTTATCCTTTCTCTCCACCCATTCACCTATAGGTTTATAGGCCCTTTTCAGAAAAGAACCTTCCTTTGACCCACTAGCAAAAGGCTCGATGTCCCCAGGGCTGCAGAGGATCTGGCAGAATGTTGCCTTTGGCAACTATCATGGACTGACGGCTGTTTTCCACAAGAAAGTCTGTTCAGGGTGCAAGCTGGCCGATAAACATCACTTCAGCCTGCTAGACTCAGGTGAGAGATAAACCAGAGACCACCCCACCTCTACCTTCGTCCCAACACCCACCTCCACCCCCACCCACTCCGTTTACTGCTCTACTTTATGCTCTCTTCAGGTAATTATGAAAGTAGCAGATGTCTGTCTCTCTGAAATCCCTGTCCCCACCTGGGAGTCTCGGACTCACTCTTCCGTGTTCTCCCGCTGACTGTCACAAAGGAGTTGTTCTCACTCCATCTCCAGTGCAGATTTCACAGTCCTCAGCCACAGCTACCCGTTTTCTGTTTATTCAAGACAGGGTTTCTCTGTGTAGCCCTGGCTGTCCTGGAACTCACTTTGTAGAGCAGGCTGTCCACAAACTCACAGAGATTCGCCTGTCTCTGCCTCCCAGGTGCTGCGAATAAAGACGTGTGCTAGCACTGCCCAGCCACCTTTACCCTGTGGAGCTCTGAGCAAGGATACCTTTAAGGTACCTTTGGCACACACAGCTTAAGAAGCAAGCAGCTGGGGGCTGGAGAGATGGCTCAGTGGTTAAGAGCAGTGCCTTGTCTTCCAAAGGTCCTGAGTTCAATTCCCAGCAACCACATGGTGGCTCACAACCATCTGTAATGAGGTCTGGTGCCCCCTTCTGGCCTGCAGCCATACACACAGACAGAATATTGTATACATAATAAATGAATATTTTTTTTTAAAAAAAGAAGCAAGCAGCTTTTAAAGCGTCAGGGTGGGGAGGTCCTAGACGTTGTCTTGTAATCAGGTCAGGGGTAGTGAGGTCAAGGAAAGACCAGGTCACCCACACAATACTGCACAGAGTGCAGATGGTTTCCTTTGTATGGAAATAGGATACAAAAAGCACAAAGACTGGAGATTTAACCATTCCTTAGTGTGCTATTAAGGCACAATCTCAATATTCAATACTCAAGAGGCAGACGCAGGCAGGACTCTATGAGTTGGGCACTATACCGGATCTATGGTGATTTCTAGGCTGGCCTAAGAAGCTAAATAGTGAAACATTGTCTCTGTTAGGTCTCTTAACTCCTTGTGAGCACACATGGTCTTATTTTATTTCTTTTTTCATTCAGTATCCCCCCAAAAAAGGACAGGAGCTAGTTGTAAATTTAAAATCAAAATCAAAGTTTAAGCTTGATGATAAACTTCTTTGTGTGACAAAAAAAAGCACTCAAAAGACAGAGGCAGGCAGATCTCTGTGAGTTAGAGGCAAGCCTGGTCTACAAGAGTTAGTTCCAGGATAGGAGGACAGGCACCAAAGCTACACAGAGAAACCCTGTCTCAAAAACAAAACAAAACAGAAAAACAAAAACCTTTCTTCAGTGTGTCCCATGTTCCCCAACTCATCTCAAAATATTATACACGTATATGAACATTAAATAATATACTGGAATAAGTGTTTATTTTTAAGAAATCAAGGCAAAAATTTAAAAATTCTAAAAACCAAACGAAAATGAAAGTACCTAAATCATAAAACAAACAGTCCCAAGAAGATGATCATTGATAGTTATGAGTGCTTATGTCTAAATAAGACAGCATTTAAATATATAATTTAATAATGCACCACAAGGAAAACAGGAAAAAGGCTAATGCAAAAGCAGTATCTGGAAATAAATAATAAGGATTAGGGAAGCAGTGAAATGTACTCTAATAGAACATACTAAGAGCCAGATAATGGTGACACACTCCTTTAATCCCAGCACTCGGGAGGCAGGTGGATCTCTGTGGGTTTGAGGTCAGCCTGGTCTACAGAGCAAGTTCCAGGACAGCCAGGCTACACAAAGAAACCCTATCTCAAAAAAAAATAAATAAATAAAACAAAACCCCAAAAACCAAAAGCAGGACAATACAAAGAAAGAATAAAAGAAAAACTTGACTCATTACAATGTATCACAAACCCTTAAACAAAAAAAATTTATATTATAGCAAGAAATATTAAAATTGGAAATTAAGTTTGGGAAATTAAGTCACTCAGTAAGAGAGTCCCTCTAAATTTAAAAAAAAAATCCCCCCCCAATAAAGCATGGGGATATAGTTCAGTGGCAGCATGCTTTCTCAGCAAGTACAAAGCTCTGAGTTGCCTCAGTAGTATCACAAATAGAGGTTAAAAAATGAGATGAAAAAGAGGATGATATAGCAGATACCAATTCACAGGCTCATTAGGAGATATTTTGAAAATCTGTATTTTCAAAAACCAGAGACTCTAGAAGACATTGATAAGTTCCTAGATACATGTGAGCTGTCAAAATTAAATCAAAAGGATATAAAGTACTTCAACATAAGCAATAAAGAAACTCCCAGGAAGCAAAAACAATTTCCAGGTTGGTTTCTCTATGTTCTGTGACCAAAGTGTGTAGTGTCTTAACAATAACTCTTGTGGAGAACCATGGTGTGGTCTGGGAGGAGTTGTCATTAGGAAGTAGGGGTGAGCATGATCAAAATATATTGTATATACCTTTGAAGATCTCAAATAAAAATGTGTGTGTGTGTGTGTGTGTGTGTGTGTGTGTGCGCAAAACCAGACGGAACAAGTTTACCTCATCCCAGGGATGCAAAACAACACACTTACAAGACCAGTCAGTCAGGATAACTGACGTTAAACAAATAGCAACAACCATTATATTTTGCTAGAAGAAAACTAAACTAGTACCTGGCTGTGGTGGCACACACTTTTAATCCTGGCACTCAGGAGGAGATCTCGGTGAGTTTGAAGCCGGGCCAGCCTGAGCTACATGGAAAAACTCTGCCTTGAAAAAAACAAAAAAATAATTAATTAATTTAAAAAGAAAGAAAGGAAACACTATATGGCCACTACAGAAATTGCTCTTTTGGAAGTTAAATTTCAAAAAAAAAAAAGGAAACCAAAAGGTAATAATAATAAAAGCTAAAACTGTAAAACTACCATGTGAAACAAGTACGCCAGTGAATTTATATGTAAACTTTCTTCATTATTTATATATATTTCACAAGGCGTGTAAGGCACAGTAAATGCCAACCTACAGATGAATGAATAAAGAAAATGATATGTGTGTATGTATACATATATACATACACACACACACACACACACACACACACACACATACACACATATATATAATGGAGTTTTGTCCAGCTATAAAAATAAGTACAAATTTGTAGTAAGCTGGATGGAATAGGAGATCCTCATGTTTGGAGACACAAATCCAGATCCTTCCTTCCTGAAAGTTGAGGCAACTTAAATTACTGTCACACACTAATCAGCCAGTCCTTCCTCTTATTTGGTCAGCTTGGCTATCTCGTAGCCAGTTCTTATTTTTAACTGCCTTATGTTCCCAATTTAGCCGTGTATTTTAATGTTTTTTATTGTGGTGGTGGTGGTGTCCACACTTGGCCATGTTGAACCTTGTGCCTGTGGAGATCAGAGGACATCTTTCGCAAGTCAGTTAGTTCTTTCCTCCTACCATGGGTTCCGGGCACAGAACTCATCATGCCAGGCCCTCCTAGAAGCCGCTTTTTCTCTATAGGCCACCTTCAGAGTACCGGACTACCTCATCCTACCCAGACCTTGTAATTCTACTCATAAACTCCACACGTTCCATACTTGGTTTGAATCACAGTTTGCTTTTACGTCAAGGTCACACCACCCGCCGCCCGCCGGCCTACCAGGCCCATTCACGGACTAAAACAAGTCCACTCTCATCTCCACGCCAAGCAATACTTCCCGTCTCTATTCCCGTCCTAATTCCTGGGATCAAGTGCACCTACCATACACAATCCTCAGCGTGCCGAGGTGCCACCCCTGACAAGCTCCATATTCTTCTTAGGTTCTCTCAGGGACTGGCGCATCTCTGTCTCGTCACTGCAGGTACCTCAGGAACTGAGACAACCAGAGGGGGCGCTACTCTAGTTGTTCCTAGACCTGGCTGGCCCCCTTGCGACACCTTGCGCCTTGGAGTACCACAGCTCTTCAGACCGGGCACGCACAAGCTGGCGTCAGTTAACCCTGAGGCAAAAGTAGCTAGGTTTTCAAGACCTTCTTTCTCTAAGAAAGGAACATCTCACCAGTCCACTAGTAAAGAGGTCCGAGTTCCATAGCTAAAAAAAAAAAAAAAAAAAATCTGGTTGATTGTAGCCATTGGCAAATCACACAGACAAACAGTTCTTTTGCGTAAGTCTGAGCCTGTTGAGGGGTAGGGCCAGCCGAGACTACCACCTCAGCCTCCTCAGATAAGGATCCAGCCCCTCAGGGATTCAAAGGAGTCCCTCGCCCCACCACCCCTATCTCTCTACTTTGTACTCGTCGGTGACTATGACGACTGGCCGCGCTCAAGTTCTGTGAGGCTTCTTCAGCTTCTCTTGCCTTTTGAAGCTAAGAGAAAGCCCGCGCGCGAAGCCTATCTGTAAGAGGCAGCCTTTGCGCATGCGTCTTATGAAGTCAACGTGGTAGACGAGCCCTTGGGAATGTCCAATGAACAAGACTGGGCTAGTGGGGTCAACAAGAGGTCAAAACTGGTCATTCTGTATCTCAAACTGCTGGTGTTTTCCTCATGGCAAGACTGAGGTACTGACGCAGGGGCCTCAGCGAAATCTTTGAGTAGTTTTCAACTAATTTGTGTTTTAGTATCATATTCTTAAAATATTCTTCACTATTTCTTAACTTTTATTTTTTAAAAAGGAGCCCTCTAATATAAAATTCTGTAGGAGAAGGTCTAGTCTTCCTAGCCGTTTGCACCTGTAAGTATCTCCCCAGTCCCTTTTTATTCAGAATTGAAGGTGTAACTAAGGAGTTCTTTGGCTTGCTAGCATCTTCAAAAGTGGCTAGCCTGAATCATAATAGACTTTGGCACACAGAGTGAGAGGACAGCATATCCTTGCTAGTCCCTAGGGAGGAGAAGTGGACAAAATTCTTTAAACCCCTGAGGTCTGGGTATCACCTGAAGAAAAGGAGGCAAAATAAATATCTTTCAACCCTGGGCATTACAAGACTGAGCCCCTATTCCTTCAACTTGGCCTTAATATGGTCATGGGAGGGTTGGCTAGCTGAGATGCTGACTGCATAAACGGATGGAAAAAGTCTAAGGAACCTGGAGGCATCTTATGGAGGAGTACTGACCAGCAATTGCAATCACTGCTTGCCTTCTATGGAGGATGGGTGTATCTAACTATCTCAGGAATAAAATCCCCTATGTTGAATACTCTTATGAAATATGAGTTTGAATATAATCTGTGTACACATTTCTGTATACTTTAAGCTAGATTAATTACATAGTATTTCTGCTGTATATCATGCAAGATTTATTTCACCATAAATATTTAGGTACTTTCAAATACAATTATCAGTGGATTTAAAAAAACACAGGCAAACATTGTGATTATAGAATTGCATAACAAAAAACTTTATTATAGGTATCTGTGACGTAAATAATTTCTGTGTAAGAATAAAAATGTGCCTTCTGAACACTATTTAAAAGGCTAATACATAACTCTTCTATTCCAAACATACAGTAAATATTTTCTATGAAAAATAAAAACATTTCAAAGAAACTTTTACCCAGGCAGTAGTAGCACATACTCTTAATACCAGCACTCAGGAGGCAGAGGCAAAAGGATCCCTGTGAGTCTGAAACCAGCCTGAGTAAGTTCCAAGAAATTCAGGACTACACAGAGAAACCCTGTCTTGAAAATCAAAACAAACAAACAAAAAAAATTAATGACCTTTTAAGCTATTTTCCGTTCCATACAAGTAGAGGAATAGTGTTTCAAGATCAGTGCTTCTCAACCTTCCTAATGCTGTGACCCTTTAATACAGCCCCAACCTTAAACATATTTTTATTAGTACTTCCTGTCATTTTGCTACTGTTATGAATCGTAATATAAATATCTGTGTTTTCCTATGGTCTCAGACGACTCCTGTGAAAGGGTCATTTGAGCCTCCTCCCTAGTAGGGTCACAACCCATACATAGGTTGACAAGCACTTATAAGCCTTTTTCATGATCGTATCCAATTTTTTTTTTCATTTTTCCCCAACATAATATGTTTATTGGTTATTTTGAAATTTCACAGTATGCACCCTGATCACAATCCCAGGTCTGATTCCCACCCTTATGACCTCCCCCATCCCCATAAAAAGAAGGAAAAAAAAGTTCGATTTGTGTTGTTCATATACTCACTGGAGCATGGCCAAACTCCCAGGGCCATCTCCTTAAAGAAAATGGAGTCCTACCTCCCCACCCTCTGCCAGAAGCCATCAATTACGGACAGCTACAGTTCAGCATCCTTATTACAATTTTTTGGACTTCTCTTCAATGAATTTCTTTCTAGGCTGTTTCTTCTGGGGGTAGGGATTGTCACAAAAGCCTTCTATATCCCTCTTTCTCAACTGTGAGTGTGTAGTCATCAATACCATTGCAAAAGTACCTTCCTTACCCTTGGCAGTGAGAGGGACCACGAATATCCACATGGCCTCCAGCATTGGCATGGCCCACAGATGTCAGCATGGTCTCCAGTGGTGGTACAGACCATGGACATTAGAACAGTCCTCTGCCACAGCACAAGCCGTGGCCCCCCGTGATAGTACAGGTCAAGGACAACAGTGTGGTTTCTGGAAGCCATGGATTCAGTGGCATCGTAGTCCAAGGACATCAAAATGGCATCTGGGTCAACACAGGTCACAGATCCAATATGGTTCCTGGCAGCAGCTCAGTCCATGGACATCAGCACAGATTCAGACGTCAGCACGGACCATGGACAGATGCACTGCCTTCAGTGGTAGCCAGGGCCACAAACACTAACATAAACCCATGGACCCAAACATGGCCCTTAGCAGTATAATAAACCACAAACACTACGTCAACATGGCCTCAGGTGACTACACAGGCCATTTCTTCAACCTGGCCCCCAGCAGCAGCATGTTTACTTGTTTTGGTTTGTGTGACAAACAACGGGTTCCAATGTGATGTTTTAATACATTTTCATTGTTGATACTTTGTTCATTTTCATTTGTCTTCCTAGCTCTTTCTTCCTCATGTTTCCCCCTTTTACCTTCCAAATAGTCCTTTTGCTTTCATGTATGTGTGCATATGAGAGAAAACATGCTATTTTTGTGTTTAGTTACTCCTACTTTATACCTAACTGCTTCTCCCAAAGGAGATAAGAGCTTGGCCAATGAGTTAAGAAATCCAGTGGTCCTACTGAAAAGTTCACTGTGAGAAGTCAATGTATTTCCACATCTGACTGCGATAAATCAGTAAAGAAGAATCAGGTTTGTAATCAGGATTAACGTTTCCCTTACAATAGGGAGATTCAGAAGGCACTGTTTAAGCGTTGAAAATATTACCTTGCATTCAGTAAAATGTTGATCAGTATATTACAGTGATAACGGCCTTTGCAAATCTTACATGAGCTCAGTAAAATAGTAATTACACTTCAAATTTCCATTGTTGTTTTAGGATTTATGTTTTTTTTTTTACTAGCTGAGTATTCCATGAAGCCAGGTACCTCATACCTCCATGTCCACACTGTGAGCCTCCTCAAATTTCAGCATATGGGTAAAGTGATTTGTTTTTATATTGCCCGTCATGACTAGCAATTTATCATTCCATTACGGATCATTTTCTTCCCCAGAATTTTATTGGTCACGGGAGGAAATCTAATAACTATATTCCTTGCCAAAGTTCACTTACTTACTAAAAAGAAAAGACTTCTGACACACACAGTTCATTTCTCACCAATGAAATTAATTTGGTATTAGGATGTTGTGTGAATGACAATTAGAAATGAAAGTTGGCTGTTGGAAGGTACAGGAAGAATGAATGAAGTGGACCACAAGGCTTCCTTTTATGGGTAAAAGGCAGATAACAGGTAGTAAACCTGACAATAAGGCTAGTCAGAAATGTATGGCCATTGTGAATAACATGTAGAGCAAGCTGTCCCATCATAGGCCCACTATCTCTGCTGTAATTGATGCTCAGTGGAATCTGGGGCTGGACATGTCCATACTGCAACTCAGAGTTTGGCCAATGTGTCAAGTAGAATAGGAATCAGTGATGGAGTGGAAGGACCTGTTGGTTAAACCCAAAGTGAGGCTGAGCGGTGGTGGCACGCCTTTGATCCCAGCACTGGGGAGGCAGAGGCAGGTGGATCTCTGTGAGACTGAGGACAGCCTGGTCTACAGAGTATGTTCCAGGACAGCCAGGACTGTTACACAGAAAAACCTTGTCTCGGAAAAAAAAAAAATCCAGAGTGTGGAAAGGTAGGGTTTACCACGATTGGTTCTACTTCTCTGCAGTCCTTGGATTCCCTAAAATGCCCTTCTGGATAACTGCACCGACAAGAAGGGGCTGTAAATGTGGATGCAGTAGAAAGCGCTCAGCTCTATCATCACTGGGAACACTTTCCACCGTCCCTGTAGAAACGTTGCAGGGATCAAACCTTTTTAGTCCTTCTTCAATGTTACTTCCATGGGTAATGAAGAGCCTGAATTTTAATGCAATAGTTCGGTAGTAAGTCCAAATAAATGCTAAATATGACCTTTTTGGAAGCATCCCTGTGACTGTTGCTGGAAGCATGAACCCACTTTAAAGAAGATGCCGAGGACTTGGAGAAAGGTGGCTCAGCAGTTAAGAACACACACTGCTCTTAAAGAAGATCCAAGTTTGGGTCTCAGCACCCAAGTTAGGCAACTGACAAGAGCTTGTAACTCCCATTCCAAGGGATCTGAAGCCATCTGCTGACCTCCACAGACACCACACAACACATGCATGTGAACACACACAGACACATGCTTTAAAAAGCAAAATAAGAGCTGGGTGGTGGCGGCTCATGACTTTAATCCCAGCACTCGGAGGCAGAGACAGGCAGATCTCTGTGAGTTCAAGGCCAGCCTGATCTTCTGGAGTTAGTTCCAGGACAGGTTCCAAAGCTACAGACAGGTCTTGAAAAACCAAAGTAAATAGAGTAGATAGATATTTTTTAAAAAGAAGAAGTGTGACTATTCAAAACTACACTAAAGCTGGCTCTTAGCGATAGAGGAAACAGCACTGCATATTGCGTTGATTATCCTTGTTTTCCATAGCCAGGAGTGGACTGTTCACTGCCAGTGGCCTGGTTTCTATGGAGACAAAGCATTTTATCTCTAACGTTGAGTCTTTTTATACCATGCCTAATGTTTATTTGTTCACAAACCATCCTTCCCTAACATCTACTCTGTTTGTTCAGTTTAGTGCTTATCTAGGGCCCATCTTCCCTTCCCTTTTCTTTATGACATGATATGCTGTGTCCAGCACACTGCGTCCACAGTGAAATGTTCAATAGATATTTCCAGAATCTCTTCCAGGGAGTACTAGAGTCAGTCACATGAGAGAAGGAAGGACTGCAAAAGTTGGGCTTTTTGAGGTGTGTGTTTTTCTACTAATCTATCAACAAACAAAATAGGTGACACGTTAGTAAGCTCAATAATTGACTCAAGTAGAAATAGTACTTACTTTTGGCTGTTTTTCTTTTTCTAATCACTCAGTCTCTAAGAATGAACTTATTTTGCCTGTCATTAGAAACACGGTTGCTTAAAACAAAGTGGAGCCGTTTTGCACATTAGCTTCTTTCGGTTACATTATGGGAGAAGCACAGCTCATTTTTATTTATTTAGCAGAAAAACACAGAGCCCCTTGCAAGAAGGAACTTACCCATGGAGAAGGTTCTTAGAATGTTGAACTTGTGTGTTCAATGGGAAACTCCTTGCTTCCCATCAAGAGAGCATGTACTCTGGTGGACCCAGGTGAATGTATCCCAGGAAGAATGTTATTTCTTTTTTCTTTCTTTCTTTCTTTTTGTTTTGGTTTTATTTTGTTTTTTGAGACAGGATTTCTCAGTGTCGTCCTGAATGTCCTAGAACTAGCTCTGTAGACCAGGCTAGCCTTGAACTCACAGAGGTCCACCTGTCTCTGCTTCCCAAGTGCTGGGGTTAAAGGCGTGCGCCACCACCGCCCAGCCTGGAAGAATGCTATTTCAAAGCTTTAGCATCATTGAAAAGTGTCAGTGAGTACACTCCAGCTCCGGGATTCATAATTCCTCCTTAATCCTAGGATCTAATAAACAGCATTCAGTTTGGCTTTGCCTTAGAAGTGTAGTGACCCCCCGTACCATCTATTAGTTCCTGCTCAGTTTTCTAATAAAGGGAGACAGTAGGAGTGAATTTCTTGAGTTTAGGACTTCACTCAGTGGTCCAGTCCATAGATTCTTACTAACGGCATGTTATTTACCCCAGAATGTTCTAAGCACTAGAGTAGAGCACATAACCTCAGGCCCCCGGAGAATGGAACTTCTGGCACTGCATGCCTGGGCTTGTTGAGCCCAGGGGCGTCTTGTCCTATGAGATGAACAGCGAGAAGTAAATAGCCCTGGAAGTTCCAGGTACTTGTAAAAGCTGACATTCCTATGAAGCCTCCTGTTTGTGGGAATCGGAGAAAACTACCCATATAGTTGGGAAAGATGTGTGGGCCAGGTGACTTCCCACCTGCCTGAGCTGATGTGGAAAATGCTTCTTTGGAAGCAACGGCAAATGTTCCCAACCCAATCATCTGTGATTCAAATCTGTTTGGCAGATGTCTTCCTGGGCCTGAGGGAGAACAGCATTTAGAGCGTAGATGAGGGTTTTTTTTTTAAACTCTTCCAACACAAAAGCCCACAGTCCATTTGCTTTCATAGAATAGGCACAATAGAGCTTAACTTGAGCATTTTGGGTCGAGAATTCACAGGCCAACTGTGAGGCTCTTTCCCATAATTTGAGATGCAGGGTCCTTAACATCGTGTCATGTTCAAGCAGAGTGTCACACTGGTCTTCCTGGGTGACACATGGATTCACAGAGCAGAAAGTTGTGTTGTGGGCTACAAACAAGAAAAAATGTGGCATGAAATTCTCAGGCCCTGCTACCACAAAGGCCTCAGTAATCAAAAGTAGTTTCCAATTGGCATGCTGGAAATACATGTTGATGAGCAGGTATGGTGGGTGCTCCTGTGTTCATTTCATTGCATGTGCTGATAAAAAGGAAAGAAATCAATGATCTTGTGCAGGGGTTAGTAAATTCTGAAGTGCATCTGTTCCCTGTTGTCTTATAAACAGCTTATTGATGCCTAACTCATGCCACGTGGAATTACTTGCTCAGAGCATACCATGGAATGATTTCTTTCTTTCTTTCTTTCTTTTTTTCTTTCTCTCTCTCTCTCTCTTTCTTTTCGTTTTTTTTTTTCGAGATAGTATTTCTCTGTAGCTTTGGAGCCTGTCCTGGAACTAGCTCTTGTAGACCAGGCTGGTCTCGAACTCACAAAGATCTGCCTGCCTCTGCCACCCAAGTGCTGGGATTAAAGGCATGCGCCACCACCATCCAGCTATTATTTCTAATATATTGACTTTATTCTGAAATTATCATCTCTGTGAGAAATGAGATAACAAATTTAAGAGACGAGTGGAAATGAAACTGTTTTAAATGCACCATTCTGCAGAAAGGGACGTCAAGATAGAGAAAAGGCAAAAGTAGCTGAGATTCTGATTTGGCACCAAGTAGTGATTTTTGAACCCCTACCACCAGAAATTCCCACCCTCTTTTTCTCTGAGGTGGCCCTTCTGAGAATGACAGTCTAGCATAACTTCCTTTCAAATTCCCCATCCTATTGGTTTAGGAGTCAAAGGCTTATCTAACAAATAATGGGGGACTTGCGACAATCCCTATCTCTGACTACGGGCTCAGTTACATGACACACTGCTTGGAATTTACTGACTCTCAGTTTTGAGACAAGCAGGCTCCGGTGCCAGCTTAGAGGAGATGGGGGAGGGGCTAATGCTTCCTGCATATCTATAACTGGGATGAGTTCTAATCACACCTCATATTGAACATGGGCCCTATTTTTTACTCTCTGACAATCAACGACCAATTTTACACCTTCTCACTTTCCTTCACAAAGCATAATAACCACTAGTTGGCAGTTGCTGTCGTTGCTGTTTGTCAATCAATTTTATTGTATTATAACAGCATCCTTAAATTTCTTATTGTCTGTGGCTACTCTAGCAAGACAAGAGAAAAGGTATGTGTTCATAGCAGAAGCTGCATGGCTCCCAAAATAATCTGTAACTACTCATGCCACCAGTCAGTTTAACTTACCCTCCTGTGCTCTTTCTCTCCAAATTTCAGGAAAATAGATGGTACTAGAAAACACACTGAGTGAGGTAACCATACCAGAAAGACAAGTGCTACATGCACCCCCATCTGTGGTTCATAGCTCCAAATATTCTAATTTTAGTATAGAGCCTGGAGTAACAAACATAAGCTCCAAATATTCAAATTTTAGTATATAGCCTGGAGTAACATAGAAACCAGGAAAATAGAGACCGTGAATGGGCGGCTCTAGAGAGGGGGATAGGGGGGAATGGCAAAAAGAAGCACGGAGGGGGCTTTGTGTGGGGAGGGGGATGAGGAGACAATAGTGAATAAGAAGGAGAGAAGAAAAGAATTTTTTACAAGCCACTGAGGGGGGATGGAGAAATGACGCAACAATTAAGAGCAGGGACTGCTCTTCCAAGTAACCCAGCACCTACATGGTATCTTACAACTGCCCTGTAACTCCAGGTCTATGGGGATCTGACATCCTTTTATGGCTTCTGTGGGTAGGCACACATATGGTATACAGGCACACTGAAATTATAATTAAAAATTTTAAAATAGTAAGGATGCTTGAAAAGGACAGGGGGAATCATTATTTATACTTACCTAAAATCACATATAATGCATATTAATATATAATTATGCATATATATTTTAATGAAATTATGCCTCTTGGGATAACAATACACCCCAAGGCCATAGATTATCTAATAAAATACCTAGTAACAAAAATGAGAAGCTTCTTTTCAAGTTGTTGGTCAAGAGAGTTCAAGAGAATCTCCAAAACAATATAGCCAATTGCAATTTTCTTTGCTTGACTCCTAGAAGTTGAAGGTTGAGTGCCTATAGCTAAAGATATATACTTTGGACACAGGACTTAGATTTGAACTGGAACTAACTTGAAAGCCTCCTCCCTGATGACTAGCTTTCATAGCACTGAAGAGAAGAAATATTAACAAGGTTTAACATTCATTAAAATATCATTTGAAAGTGTTCACTAATAAGCTTACTCAGAAAATGTTAAATTAGATAGAAATAAGAAATTTAGTTAAGGGTCTCTGCCTCAATCATTTCTCAAATATAATTTTGAGAGATAGTTTACTGACCATATCTAGACAATGTAGGATAAAGGAAATAGTTCTACTTCTGACTTAATTAGTGTTTAAGTTTGCTGAACTTTTGTTTTCTACGAACCTGTTAGGGATGCTTGTTCATGGAAAGCCCTTTCTTACAGTTACTTTTCTATTTCCGTGGAGAGACTCTGTGACCAAAACAACTTATAAAAGAAAGCATTTAATTGGGGCTTAAAGTACCAGAGAGTGAGTCCATTATTGCAAAAAACATGGCAGCAGTTAGGCCACAGGCCAGCCTGGTGCTGGAGAAGTAGCTTAGAGCTTACATCAGTTCGATTCACATTCACAAAACACAAAGGGAGGGAGAGAAAGAACACTAACTGGGCCTGGTGTGGGCTTTTGAGACCTCGAAGTCCATATGGCATTACCTTCTCTAAGACCACAGGCCACAGCTCCTAGCCTTTCCAAAACAGTTCCACCAACCATGGCAGACACATTCAAATATATAGAAGCCTACTGGGGAGCATTAACATACAAAGCATCGCAAGCCCCTGTTGTTTTTTGTTTGGTTTTGTGACAAGATCTCTCCACATAGCTCTGGCTGTTCTGATGCTTTTTGTTGGACTCTTATGGCACCCACACCTATGTGTGAGTGTCCTCCTGCTCCCCCCCACACAAAAAATGAAGAAGGAAAATTTTTTTTTAAATAATAACAATTTAAAAATTAAGCCAGGCAGTGGTGGTGCACACCTTTAATTCCAGCACTCAGGAGGCAGAGGTAGGATGATCTCTGTGAGTTTGAGGCCAGCCTGGTCTACAAAGCAAGTTCCAGGACAGTCAGTGCTATATACAGAAACCCTGTCTCAAAAACCAAAAGAGTGAAAAAGAGGAGAATGTGAGTATACACACATGCATACAGCTCTGGCTGTCCTGAAACTCACTCTGTAGGCCTCTGCCTCCCCAGTGCTGGGACTGAAGGCGTGAGCCACCATACTCAGCTAATATTCCTGCTTCTTTCTCCAGAGTGCTGAGATTCCAAGATTTTGCCACTCCCCCTGCTAAAGGAGTTCGTGAATTATAAACCATACCTGGGGCCGAGGGGTTCAAACCTAGGCACTTGGGGAGGGCATTTAAACACTTCATAAAATGCTATCACAGGATGTGAGTAACGGCAAAACTTGAATTTAGCTACTTACTCCCTATTAGAAAGGACAGATCCAGGGAGTCTGTGGAGGGGTGGACATTTTGTAAGTTTTTGGCAGCTGGGTGTAGTGTTGGACATGTATATATTAGATACGAACATATAAAAATATGTTTCTGAGAAGAGTACTGACTTTTGTTAGATTCTGAAAAGCAGGGCACCAATTGAACCCTCTTGTCAACACTGCTGTGTCTCCTTTGTCACCGAGTCCCCTCCTCTGTTGCAGGTGGCTTCCCTGTTGAACACCCAGCAAAACAGCTGAGACCTGAGACCCCAGGCCCTCAACAAGCTGTAAGCAGCCAGCCAAGGGGCACAATGGCTGCACCCAGAAAATCTGGCATGCAGGTCCCCTCATCGTGCCACCAGGGCCCTCAGCCTCAAGAGCGTGACACACCCTGGGAAGCCTTCCACAGGCGCTTCAGTCAGTTCCAGTATGAAGAAGCAGCCGGGCCTCGGGACGCCTTCTGCCGACTCTGGGAGCTTTGCTATCAATGGCTGAAGCTGTTGGTGACGGAGAAATTCCTGCAAATTCTACCTGCAGACATGGAGAGCAGCACCAGCATGCGCAGCCTGGAGACTAGAGAACGACTTTTCACCCTGATAGAAGAGCTGCGGAGAGACAACCGGGAAGCAGAAAACAATGTGAGAACTTCTGGCTTCGTTGTTCTCAGACCAAAACAAATGCCCAGGCAGTTGCATCAAGACGAGTCATTCTGTCCATGCCATTCCACAGCCCCTACCCTTCCCCAGAGTCCTTTTCAACGGTGTTTTTTGTAGAAGTCAGCTGGACGCCGCATAGGGGCCATAGGTTAGGCCCCGTACCTGACCACCGCCCTCTCTACAAAACATCTTTGGGTTTCACATCCATGGCTGACAGGATAAAATGTTCACCTGCTGTTTTTCTGCTCATAATTACTATGCTTGGAGAACTCAGGAATTCAGGCCAGTGTCCCAGGGCCATGAGCATTCTTGCCTCTTGTCATATGAACTCTCCAAGTGGCAAAAAAGTCTTGGTAAAGAGAAGGCTTATAAGCAACATGTTGTTCCAGCAACTTCACAACTGCATGTTTCTGAGACAACCAAGTCCTTCTCAAATGGGCAGAACTATCTGGTTTCTACCTGATCAACAGGATTCTTTCGCTAGATTCTTTCACTCCAGGTGGCCATTTGAGGAGGACACTCCATATTCGGAGAACCTAGGAATGGCTCCGTGTTGTGAGTGATGCACCCCGCCCCTGGCCCATTAAATTCCAGCAACAATTACAAGCATATGGTGAAAATCCTCATGGGGGAGGCAGTTTTGCCTTCTGTTCAGAACCACCGCTTGAAGCTTCATCGACAGAAGGCATCAATGAACACAGGGCAGTGTCCCTGGGAGGAAATAGCAGGAGCTCTCATGCTGTGTGGGGCTTGAGGCCAGAGCTGCTCTGTAGGAGCGGTTGGCTTCAGGGTAGGTGGTGGCCTGCACAGGAGGCTGCCAAAGGCTTCTGTCTAAGGATGGAACGAGTGAGTGGCTCTCCCTCCCTTCTCTGTCATCTCAAGTTTATTAATTATATAAGATACTGTCTTCAGTGGCCTGGCTATGTCCTGCTAGGCACAGGAGCCAAAAGTTGCTCCTGGTTCTTGAGCATTTAGAATATGACCAGTGCAACTGGAAATCAGCTGTGAGTGTGAAAAGCATAGGAACAGAAAGAACTTCTTTGGATGAAGGGAGCGGCTCTCCCTCCATCCCCTGAACAAACTGCAGAGTATTGAGAAAAAAAGAAGTCCAAGTTACAAGATATAAACTCCTGGTGGATGCACAATAAGCACATAGGATCCAGGAGCTGGTTCCTTATTCGCATCATGACACTTAGTAATCCAATAAAGCATTATGAGCCCCTGTAAAGAACATCCAACTCGTAAGCCTCCTGGGACCATAGTCATTAGTGCCTATGCTAGGCTCATGCTTGCAACAACTGCCCAGGTGCCATCTATTACAGCACTGACTGGTTGAAGTTGAGGCTAAAGGGAAGAGAGCACAGTCCCAGCAGACGCAGACATGGGGACATGCTTTCTCATCCATATGAGGGTTCCTCAGTCATCACTGTGTAACACTGGAGAAGGGCAAGCACCTGTTTTCTGCTTTGCTCCCAGAGTTCCATTTAGCCAAAGAATACAAACAACTGGAACTTCGTGGTGAAGAACCCCCCTAACAGCTGTTGACTGACTAAGGTTTAGTGGGCAGTCGCATGTTACTGCACATCAAGTGAGATATACTCACGAGAAACCATTTATACGCCAATACTGTCAGAAAAGCTATAAACACAAATCCAGCCTGCTGAGACACGTAAAAATCCACACAAGAGTGAATGAGTACAAGCAAAGCCAGGGTTCTCAGGGCCCCACGTATAGCTCAATGCCTTCTCCATCTGCCACATGCTACGGTATGGTTCATGAGTCGGCAAGGACCTGGAGACTGAAACACACCACAGAGAGAGAGAGAGAGAGAGAGAGAGAGAGAGAGAGAGAGAGAGGGAGGGAGAGAGAGAGAGAAACACGGGTAATGCCAAGAATGCCACATTTTAAAATTTATTTATTAGATTTTTTTAAAAAAAATACTAATACAAATTCCCACTCCCTCCCTTCCTCCCACTCCCTCCACACACCCTCCCACACCACCCCCTCTAACCCTGAGAGGGTAAGGAACATTGCTTTGTGGAAGGTCCAAGGCCCTCCCTACTACATCTAGGTTGAGGAAGGTATACATACAAAGAGAAAAGGATCTCAAAAAGCCAGTATATGCAGTAAGGATAAATCCTGGTGCCACTGCCAGTGACCCCTCAGTCTGCCCCAGCCATACAACTGTCAACCACATTTAGAGGGACTAGCTTGGTCCTATGCTTGTTCCTTCCCAGTCCAGCTGGAGTTGATGAGCTCCTATTAGCTCAGGCAAACTATCTCAGTGGATGAACCCATCATGGTCCTGACCTCTTTGCTTGTATTCTCACTCCTTCCACTCTTCAACTGGACCTTGGGCGCTCAATCCGTGCTCTGATGTGGGTCTCTGCTTCTGCCTCCATCAGTTGCTGGATGAAGGTTCTATGTTGATATTTAAGATATAAATCAGTCTGACTACAGGGCAAGGCCAGTTCGGGTACCCTCTCCTCTATTGCTTAGAGTCTTAGCTGGGGTCATCCTTGTGGATTTCTGGGAATTTTTCTAGAGCCAGGTTTCCTGCTAACCCCATAATGGCTCCCTCGATCAAGATATCTCCTTCCTTGCTCTCAGCTCTGTCTTTCCTCCATTTCGACCATCCCATTCCCTCAAATTCTTCTCAACCCCACATTCTCCCCTTCTCTTCCCCTTCTCCCCTTCCTTCTATCCCCTGCCCCCATGCTCCCAATTTTGTCAGGCTATCTTGTCTGTTTCCAATTTCCAGGTGGATCTATATATGTTTTTCTTTGGGTTCACCTTATTACTTAGCTTCTCTAGGTTCATGAAGTATAGGCTCAATATCCTTTGTTTATAGATAGAATCCACTTATGATTGAGTACATACCATATTCATTTTGGGGGGCTTGGGTTACCTCACTCAGGATAGTGTTCTCTAATTTCATCCCTTTGCATGATATCATTGTTTTTTTTTATTTTTACCACTGACTAGTACTCTAATGTGTAAATGTGCCACACCTTTTTTTTATGACACACTTTCTTTATCCGTTCTTCAGTTGAGGGGCATCTAGGTTGTTTCCAGGTTCTGGCTATTACAAATAATGCTGCTATGAACATAGTTGAACAAATGCTTTTGTAGTATGATTGAGCATCTTTTGCGCAGCTTATATAGGGTCTCCTTGACTAATGGCCACACCCTAACTCTCAGCTGCAAGCCTATCAGAAACCATTCCCCTGCATCAGGAACTCCTGAGGATCTCCTGCTTAGCGCAGCTCCAAAACAGGTTGTTTCCTCAGACCAGCTGCAAGAATAGGAAAACAAGTTGTTTTACTTCAGAAGGCGGGGGGGTCACAGGAAATTCAGGGTCTAGGGGTCCACAGTCCCCAACACCCATGAACAATGCAAACCAATAGCTCACCCACCTGCAAGTTTCACCGCACAACTCCCCAAGCTGTGTTGATGAAAGCTAGATCCCCTAATGAGGGCACGCTGCCTCATAAGAGCCTCTGGGCTGTCTTGGGAGGATAGTGCTGGGTGAACTTATTTCAGAGTGGAGCTTTGCTTTTAGCTAGATGCAAAACCTGCCTTCCAAGGATTCCTAATGCTAGAGAGCCACCTACTCCCCACCTTCTGCATGTGATTTTCTGGGCCTGGTAAGATCTTGTTTCACCTTAATATGTATATTGCTTGTTCCCAAGCCAGCAAATTGTAAGCAAAAGTGATGAGCACACATATATCATAGTGTCCCCAGCACTGGGGAGGCCAGAGGTAGACGGAACTCTGTGAGTTCAAGGTCACTCTGGGCCACTCTGGATTGGTTGATCCAGTGTCAAAGAGAAACAGAGACAGGCAATAGTGCCTCACACCTTTAATCCCAGCACTTGGAAGGCAGAGGCAGGCCTGCCTGGTCTACAGAGTGAGTTCCAGGACTAAACACAGAAACTGTGTCTTGAAAAACGAAAAAGAAAAAAGGAGGGAGGAGAGAGAGAGAGAGAGAGAGAGAGAGAGAGAGAGAGAGAGAGCCTGGTCTACAAGAGCTAGTTCCAGGACAGGCTCCAAAGCTACAGAGAAACTCTGTCTCAAAAGAAAGAAAGAAAGAAAGAAAGAAAGAAAGAAAGAAAGAAAGAAAGGAAATGGCATGAGATTCAGTCTCATATTCTTTGCACTTTCTCAGTCCTGATCTGGGTTAAATATTCTCCAAAATAATGAGAACTCACACCTCAGACTGGACGCCTGGACCAATTCCTGCTTCTTTTCTAGTATTTTATGCCACATGTGCCTCTCTTTAGCTTTCATGCTTAGTTGTGACAGGATGTAATGGCATTTTATTTGTGTTTTAATAACTAAAGCTTGTCTGAAGATCAAAAATTAAACCAGTCACACTGGCCAGCCTTACAGACCAGGCAGCAATGACAAACACCTTTAATCCCAGTAGCCACACTAGCTTGCCATCAAAACCAGGCAGTAGTGGTGCACGCCCTTAATCTCAGAACTAGAGAAGATTATCAAACGGGAGGAGACAGCTCTCAGTCTCATTCTGAGATTCCTGGAGGAAGGACGCCATTTTCAGATTGAGGTCAAGGTAAGAGCCAGTGGCTGGCTGCTTTGCTTTGGTCTTCAGTTTGAATCCCAATTTCTGTCTCTGGGTTTTTATTAATCGTGCTTCACCAGACCTTCCTTCCTTCCTTCCTTCCTTTCATTTTTTTTCAAGACAGGGTTTTTCTGTGCAACAGCCCTAGCTATCCTGAAACTCTCTTTGTAGACCAGGCTGGCCTCAAACTCAGAGATCTGCCTTCCTCTGCCTCCCAAATGCTGGGAATAAAGGCCTGTGCCACCGTCACTTGACTTTTTGTTAACAGGGATTTTCTTACCAGTCTCATCATTTATGGATATGAGACTAAGGTCTAAGTAAGCCGATAGACTTAAGTACAGCATTATAAATGTCAGCAATTGGAACACATTGCCTTATGTTAGCAATTGTATTCCTAACCCAGTCCAGGAAATGGAGAAATGTTTAAATAGCAAGTTGATTTTCAAAGCAAGGGAACAATCTTACTATGTATGGACTACTATGGACTAGCAATGAACTTGCGCACATTACGTGCCAGTACGTGCCGTTAGTGTCCTAACTCATGTTCCAGTTAGACATGAAGCTCACATTCTCGTCAGTGCCTCTTAATGAAAATGCAATTTCTTGCCTGGGGACAGATAGTCATCTCAGCCATCAGCAACACTGGAGTCTGGCTGAAGGTCGGTGCATCTGTAGGCTTGGGATTCCATGGTCTTAGACGTGACACAGAACCGTGACTCACCAGAGGACCAGAAGCAGTGCTTCAGGCTAATGCTTTGGAGACGGGGCCCCACTCTGTCCACAGGCAGACCTCAGGGTCCCCAGTTCCAGTAAGAACTGGAATTAAGCTCATGTATAAAACAAGGGCAGTCCGCCTTAGCACTCAGGCAGTCTGTCTTAGCACTCTGGGAGTACAGTACATGCTGATTTTCTCAAAGTCAGATGATGGCAGACTGACCAGGGACACAAATTTAGTGTCTCTCCTGTGAATACAAGTGATTCTATAGGCAAGAACTTGCCTATCAGCCACAGAATAGAGACCAGCTCTTGAGAGTCAAGAGCCCTTTCCCTTTGCTACTGTGAGTATCTGGAGCTTTCCCTTATCCCCCAAGAAGTTTTGTGGGGTTTTTTTTAGGTTTTTTTTTTTTATTTTGTTTTTCAAGACAGGGTTTCTCTGTAGCTTTGGAGCCTGTCCTGAAACTAGTTCTTCTAAACCATGCTGGTCTTGAAATCATAGAGATCCTTCTGCCTCTGTCTCCCAAGTGCTGGCATTAAAGGCATGTGCCACCACCACCCGGCTTCCCGAGAACTTTTGTTTGAGAATGGCGAGAAACATGGGGAAGGGGAAACAACACCACCAAGGAGGACAACTTTCAAGGAAGTAAAAAAAGCCAACAGGAACAGCTTAAGGCCAAGGTCAGTGGTGACCAGCAGCGTGAGGAGTGGAAAGAACCTGAGTATTCACTGGAAGACAGTTACTGAGTATGGTTTTGACTCCATCCCAGTAAATCCTTACAAACACCCAAAGGTGAAGGCGTTTGCCTTGCAGAAGACAGACCTAAGGACAATAGATTTATGTATGGAAGCCATCCAGGGCTGGGATAGAAACCAGAACACGTTTTACTTAAAGCTGTTTCTGCAACGACTTTCTACTAATTAAATGATAGCATCCATCTTGCCACAGTGCAGCGGGATTGGTGTTTATCAGTTCAGTTAATTTGTTTATAATGAACATAGTTGCTATAATTTCTGTGAATGTTTTTTCTCCAGCTAACAGAGGAGCCAGATCCCGAGGGAGCAGTACTGATCTGGGAGTGAGGGTAAGAAGGGAGAGGGAAAGTTTCATTCACTTTCCATCTGTTTCCTCTACGTCCTGGGATCTGATTGGTTAAAAAGTCATGATGTCTCACAATGGACCTCAGAACCTTGGAACTGTATACAATGGGAAGATTTTTGCCCTGACCACTACCACCTAGGTTACTCTTGACTTAGGACTGAAAACAGTAAGTAGAGAGGTTGCTGGGAGGAGGACTGAGTACTGTGTTCAGGTATAGATTCCTGTAGCTGTTGTTGGGATGCTCAGGTATTTTGGTCTCAGACTGCTCCTTAGACCATGAAAGTTCTCTTTGTTTGAATTTCTCCTATGGTGGGAGGTACCAAAATGTCCTAACAGTGTTCATTCCATTTTCACAGCCTACCTGGGCTTCAGAAGTCAATCATCAATTGAGTTGCTGGAGACTTCAGTCTCAGGTAAGAGTCTCTCCTGTTTCCTCCTCCTGGGTAAGAGCATTTTAGAGATAAGGCCTGGGCTCAGCTTTTCCCCCAGAAACTCTGTTCTGTTGCCTTGGAGTCCACTGTCAGGTTCGTAGGCTCCCTTTGTGTGTTTCATTGGTTAGCTGGTTGTGTTTGGCTTGGTTTGCTTTTCCTGTGACTGGCCCAGTGCTAGTGATCACTCTTCTAGAACAGTGGTTCTCAGTCTGTGAATTGTAATTCCATTGTGCATATCAGATATTTGCAGTACAATTAACAACAGTAGCAAAATACAGCTAGGAAGTAGAAACGAAAATCATTTATGATTGGGGGTCAGCACAACATGATGAGCTGTGTTAAAGGATTGCAGCATTAAGAAAGTTGAGAACCGATCTTGTTGTAAAGCTGAGAGCCGGGCAGTGATGGTGCACGCCTTCAATCCCAGCACCCAGGAGGCAGAGGCAGATGGATCTCTGTGAGTTCAAGGCCAGCCTGGTCTACAGAGCTAGTTCCAGGACAGCCAGGGCTGTTATAAAGAGAAACCCTGTCTTGAAAGAAAACCAAACAATAAAACAAAAACAAACAAACAAACCAACAAACAAAAAGCCGAGAAAACATCTGTGAACCAAGCTGCCTAGGTCCTATCCTTCTGTTTCTCAAATCTAAGACTTCCAAGAGCCTTGATACTGGTTCAACACCATTGGCGGAATTAATCTGGGCACAATTTTTCATGCTGGTACTGAAAACACATGAGAGTAACGTATGTAGACCTACAACAGATAATGCCTCCTATCTCCTACCCCTCTGTTTTACATTCTAATGCCTAAAGAAATTGCGGCATGGGAATGCTGTGAATTATTTCAAACCATCTCCTTTATTCATGTGGATTTAACTTATTTTGACTAAAATGTAATAATTTTTGTACACATTTGTAGCTTGGTATTTCTGTGCATTTATATAGAGTGTGTACTGGTCAAGGCAGATAATAAATGTTTTGGTTTTTCAAGACTGGGTTTTTCTGTGTAACAATCCTGGCTGTCCTGGAACTCAGTCTGTAGACCAGGCTGGCCTAGAACTCAAAGAGATCTGCCTGCCTCTGCCTCCCAAGGGTTGGGATCAAAAGCATGTGCCACCACTGCCCAGCTGTGAAAATGATTTTTAATGGCACATATTTGTTTCACATTTAAAATATTATCATTTTCCTGAATAATAATATTAATTCTTACTCAAAACCAATCTATAAATTCAACACAATATAATTTATGTGCTTTAATAGGATTTTCTCAAGTAATGACATGAGCAGATTATTCAATTAAGAAAAGCATGCACCTGGCGGTGGTGGTGCACACCTTTAATCCCAGCACTCAGGAGAATGTGTATGAGGAATATAGAAGAGAATTGTCAGACGGTGGTGGTGCATGCCTTTAATCCCAGTACTTGGGAGAATGTGTATAGGAATATAGAAGAGATTTGTCAGACAGTGGTGGCGCACCCCTTTAATCCCAGTACTTGGGAGGCAGAGGCAGGTGGATCTCTGTGAGTTCAAGGCCAGCCTGGTTTACAAGAGCTAGTTCCAGGAGAGGCTCCAAAGCTACAGGAAACCCTGTCTCGAAACACCAAGATATATACCTGATAATGAACTTGACCTATAAGACATGAAAACTTACATGAAGGATTTAGAAATAAAGACATGACTTAAAATGCACCAGAAAAACAAAAGAGATTCTAGACACAGACCTACATGAATAACAATGTGGAAGAAGGGGTAGCATTCTTTTTTTTATTAAGAATTTTTTTATTTTTATTGAGCTCTACATTTTTGTCTGCTTCCCTCCCTGCCTCTCCCCTCCCCTCCAATCCTTCCCCAAGGTCCCCATGCTCCCAAATTACTCAGGAGATGTATTTTTCTGCTTCTCATGTAGATTAGATCTATGTATGTCAGGACTGTCAAAGCCCCATTCCACAAGAGAATGTGTTCTAAATCTCCAGTGGGTATCCACTATACGATGGCTTTTCCTACATGTCCTGCAACATTGCTATATAGTACCAGAATAAATCCGTCTTTCCGTGTTTATGCCCTGGCACTTTTCCATCACTGCTTTTATGCTTTGGGAGCATCATTAACAAAAAACAGGGTAACATTGACACAAGCTACAGATGTTGTGGAAGAGTTCATGTACACAGCTGCATGTGATAATAAACACAGAGGTGATTCATGCAGTTCCCATGCAGGACAGTGAGAAATGGCATGGGATTCCATCATGCCACTTCACAAAGGAACATAATTTCAAATTTAGAATCTCTTTTATTTCTGGAATTTCCCACTTACTATCTTCAGATCATGATTGACCACTAGTAAGTAAAGCTATGGGAATTGAAACTCTAGGCGAGGCAGGACTCCTGCATTAACAGTGATGTGGGGGCGGGGAAGGAGGTGATAAGAAAATGAGAACCTCTGAGGCCCGTGGCTTATTTGGATTTCATTATCTTTTATAGGCATCCTCCGCTGTGCTGTCTCCTTGAGACTGCGTGGGATCGACGAGCCATGGATAGAGGACAACCCGAGGTCGTTCCCAACCCACCAAGAGTGAGCCCCAGGAGGAAGGCAGATGAATACTTAAAGCGTGGCAAAGGCACCAAAAACGTGATGAGCTTTATATTAGGCAGACAACTGGGGAGGCATGAAGATGAAGCGGAAATGTACAGGTGGCTGTGGATGCTGACACGAGGAATGCCAGGCTGGAGGTGGCCGTTGCCCAAGCATCATATTACTTACATTCTTATGCCCATCCCAAATCATGGGAAACCCTCCAAGAAGAATGGAAATTAAAACTTCTTGCTTTTGCTGTTGAATACAAGCTGTATTTTCCATTTCTTTTGGTCTGTGTGTCTTTTTTTTTACTAAATGTTTACTAAAATATTTTACTAACTATCTCATTTAGTATTCATCTATGAATAGACTGTGTCTAGAACTAATCCATTCACCCACTTCCTGCTCTCCAACTTCTCCCCTAGCCCTGGCCCCACTTCTCTCTCCTCCTAGTTTCATGTGCTTCTTAAAAGTTTAATACCCACTGAGTCCATTTGGTGCCGCCTATTGTATATGTTTTAATCTGTCTTTCTATAGTCATGTTGGACAGAGAAGTCTACCCATCCTAACAGTCCATGTAGAAGCTCTCAGACTCAAGATAGTGAGATTGGGTTGCAAATCACATCTCATTCGCTGTCATCTGGAAAATTGGTGTTTATGCATGCCTGTAGCACTTGGCCATTCAGGAGCAAAGAATCTTTCCCCGAAGTCATTTTGGATAGACATCCACCATGTTGCTCTGTAAAGCCTGTCTGCCTTCCCTACTAAAAAGAAATTCTTGAGGGCAAAGCAGAGCCGATGGGAGGTTCTGAGTACCTTTTTATTATGGTGCTCATGAGAACATGACTTAGAAAGCCCAGTTCTATTTAATACAAAATAGGGCACGGAGCATTTTGTATTGGAAATACTATACATTGAGAACCTTGTTAAAGTCTTTTTTCAAAGAAGTGGAATTCCCAAGTGTGAGTTTTTGTAGGAGAGCCAGAGAGAGACAGGGTGGGGTGGGAGGACTTAAATATGTCAAGCCCCAGGTAGATTGAGTAGAATTCTTCTGTTTTGGTTTGGTTTTTCAAGACAGGGTTTCTCTGTAGCTTTGCAGCCTATCCTGGAACTAGCTCTTGTAGACCAGGCTGGCCTCCAACTCACAGGCCTGCCTCTGCCTCCCGAGTGCTGGGATAGAATTCTTCTGACCAACATGATGCTACCTCATAGTCAAGAAAGACTTAAGGAATAGCTCTTGTTAAAACAAAACAAAAACAAAAAACAAACCAGGTTGTGGTGGCACATGCCTTAGTCCTAACACTCAGGAAGCAGAGTCAGGAGTATCTCTGTGAGTTCAAAACTAGCCTAGACTACAGAGTGAGTTCCAGGACAACCAGAGCTGTTACACAGAGAAACCCTGTCTTGAAAAGCCAAAAACCAACCAAATAAACACCAACCTCTATCTTAAGGCTAGAAAGGTGGCTTATCTGTTAAGATCCCTTGCTGCCCTTGCAAAGGTCCTGAGTTCAGTTTCTACCTCATTGGGGGTTCAGAACTGCCTGTAATTTCAGCTTCTGGGGGTCCAGGGCTTTCTTTTGGCCTTGTCAGGCACCAGGCACACACATGGTGCGGTTATAAAATGCAGGCAAATGCTCAAAAACACACAAAAACAAAAGAGTAAAAAACAATAGCAACTTTATCCCTAAAAGGAATGGGCTGAGAAACACCAGAAGTCTACAACAAGTTTACAAGTCTAAAACGGATGTTGTGCAAGAATGAGCCTTGCAGAATGAAGGCAAACGTCAACAGGAAAAAAGAGGGCTAGGAGCCTGAGCATGGGAAATGTGGGTAGCCCAGACAGATGACAAGAAGGATGGAAAGGACAGGTGGGACGACAATAGGTTCCAAACACCTCTCTAAAGTGAAATGGCCAAGACTTGGAGGCGCCACCGTGAAAACATTCCTAAATTTCTTACATTGTTCTTGTTGCTTAATGTGAGATTAAAAAAAAATGAGACTCCATGTAGCCTTCACGGCAAATCGTTTTCTGCATCCTCACCAATTGTAGAGCTTTTTGTTGGAGAAGGTAGGAGTTATGGAGTTTTTTGTTGTTTTTCTGTTTGGTTGGTTTTTGTTTTGTTTTGTTTTGAGACAGGGTTTCTCCTGGAGATCCTGGGACTTGTTCGGTAGTCCAGGCTGACCTCAGAATCACACCTGCCTCTGCCTCCAAGGGCTGGGATTAAAGGTGTGCACCACTACTGCCTAGCTAATAGCGCATATTTTTTTACCCCTTTCTAAGTCTGTCCTTGGCTCTATCTCAGAGGATGTCACTCTGTCTCCCTTTAACTTCCTCTGTTCCAGGTCCTCATGTAGAATATGTTCTTCTCCCTGTCCCCCTTGATAGCTATGCTTTGATCCCATTGCATAAAAAAATACAGCCCCCCCCCCAATATCTATATAGTTCCAGTCTAGGTGCAGAGGTGCGGGTGGTTCTGTGAAAGAGAGAGTACAGTCACTCTTGTGATCGCAACAATGATCAGTCAAGCCCATTAAAACCATGACTGTGGGGAAGAGAGAACGAGCTGAGGCTGAAGGACAACAGCAGGGGAACAAGGAGACACAGCAGAGGAGTGGAGACCGGACAAAAAGCATCATCTCAGGGCCATCCAAGGCCAGAGAGAATTTTGCGGGGAGGCCCACGGGTGGCAACCATATGTGATCCCCCAGTGATCCAAGGGAGGGAAGTACACAAGTAGCTCAGAGCAGAAGAGGATGCTGCTGCCGGATAACTAGAGTTTACCGAGCAGAAGCTGGAGATGTCAAGGAAACCACTAGAAGGCAGCAGGAAGTTCAAGTGGAATGACCTAGTCTCTGACTGGCTGAGGCCTCAGACTAGTTGACGGCAAAGGTTTCATGCCTCACTTCCTGTCCTCCTGTGAAGGTGATCAAACCCAAAGGTAGGAGCTCTAGCTGCTCCTCCACGAGAGGGTGTGTACTCGCTAGGTGTCTGGAGGGGCTGGAGAACTGAAGGACTTCTTGGTGGAGAATGAGGGGTGGAATGTAGCCTTTATGTGTCGATTTCCTGATAATCAGAGCAGAGGGCACAAGGAAGGAGAAGAAAGGAGGACACATTGCATTGTACAAATAGAGTAACCAATACAGTCTGCCATTTTTCCCACACCCAGCTCCACAGTTTCTTTGGTCAGGTTAAAGGAGCCCTTTGACTAACAGAAGGTAACATGTGAAATCCTATCAGATATCGTGGAATGAGGTTACTTTTACCTCAATTCCACTTGGAACAGAAATTTAAATTCTAACTTTAAGGTTAACGGCAAGTTTTCACATATCATGTAGTGTAAAAGGGAAACCCCCTTCATGCATAGTTAATTCTGACAAAATCTCACATAGTAGATCACTACCCAGTGAGATGGCTCTTTTGTTCCCAAAAGACATCAGTGTTTGGAGCTAATACAATTGTGGAGTTCCATCCGTTCCCCGTTAAGCACTCAAAGTGGACACAGGAGTGAATTCCATTGCTCCCACAAAAGTCTTCTTTTTATTTTATACTTGTGAAGCAGAAAACTCAAGTTCTGTCTTGACAGTCTAGGTAGCCCTTTACATATATAGGTCTTGCTACCAAGTAGCTGACAGTCAACAGGGGACAACATGTCAGTGTAGTATCCACGCAGCGGGACCATGGGTGTGTCAAACTGAGAACTGTAGCCATCAAACCACCCAAATCGTATTTTGGGGGAGGAAGGAATGGAAAACTATAGATTGTAAAGAATTTTATAGTGGGGATTCCTGTTCTCAACTCCAAGCAACCTGAGGTGTCATTTGCCAAGCTCAAGCTGGAGAGGAGAGTTGGGGTGAGAAAGAAGGCAGCCCCACTTCATCCTTGCTTCATTTCAACTTCATCTTCAGCTCCATAAAGGCCAACCATGTCCATATGCATCTACTTTCGAATGCCTCTTTTCCTTTGGTTTTCCAGAGGCTCTCAATTCTCCTCTCCTGAGTTTACCTTTTCGTAAGCACTGAGCAGCATATTCTTCCCAGTGCCTGGAGAACCAAGGAGAAGCCAAAGGTGTGAGCATCACTCTCAAAGGCTCTAGGAAAGAGAGGCATGCTGTCTCCCCCTTGTCCTTCCTGGAACAGAGAGAACAGGGGGGAAAACAGAGAGAAATGAAACAAAAGGGGGGATCATCCTTTTGACCCCTCCTTTCAGTAAATGCTCTAATCTTCCCTTTTTCTACTCCAAGTGAGGGTCAGCTTGGAGGAAAGGGAAGGAAAAGGCTGAAGTGTGTGGAAAACCCTGTGTTCTGGCTGCTGCTGATCAGCGCTGTGGTCATGGGCTAATGGAGCTGGGTGTCTTAGACATGCGCATCTCACCCCTGGATTGGGGGTACTTGTTCATGTGTATATGAACTATGGCTTCTTAACAACAGGGTGTCCGAGGCCTGAACTACCTTCCTCTTAATTTCATGTCTTCTCCAGAACAATACCTGTGATGAATGGCAGAGCCCAGAGAGGGTTGGAGGCTCAGGACTGTGCCTTGTGGCCTTCCCTCTACTGTTTGTTAGTTGACCTCGATAACATCACTATCTTCTAAATCTTGTCCTTTGGCTTCTCTTTCGACTCTACCGAGTCAACAGATTCTTTCACCCCAATGTCTGCAATGATCCTTGGTTTTAGTTCCTGGTGTAGAAAAGAAGCTGTTTCAAACTGTGTGGTATTGGAGGACTAGGAGAACAAAGTAAGCGAAGTAGCAACAACGGACAGAGGGAATTAGAAAGCAGTAAATTGGAGATGTGGGCAAGACTGCGTTTTCTTTCTTCCTTCCTTCCTTCCTTCCTTCCTTTCTTTCTTTCGTTTTTCGTCTTCTGTTTTTCAAGACATGGTTTCTCTGTGTAACTCTGACTATCCTGGAACTCAAACTTGCTTTGTAGACCAGGCTGGCCTCGAACTCACAGAGACCCGCCTGCCTCTGCCTCCTGAGTGCTGGGATTAAAGGCGTGCATCACCGCTGCTCAACTAAGACTAGATTCTTATAGGACATCATTATGTCTGTAAAGATTTAGTATGACTCAAGCAATAGACATATAGTATTGAGTTTCCCCTTCCCCATTCAGTGCACCATTGGGGTAGGATGCCTTTTCTCCTGATAGCTCCAGCTCATCCACCAGGCTCTGCCTAATAGTCTCCTGGGGCCATCTGCTGACTCAGCTAGGGCCTCTCAGTCTTGACTTGTTAGCCTCCAGGCTCCCTTCTTGCTTCATCGCTGCATCCGAGAACTGAAATCCTTATTACGCACGTCAAAGGAAATGATAAAGTTGTTTACTCGATAGGCCAGCTCAGCTGTTTTCTGGGTATGGGGGAGAAGAGAAAAGGTCAGGGATGAGTCTGCTGTCTGACTACTCTGCCACTCAACTTTTAGGTCCCCAGGAAGCACGTTTACACACACACATATGACTGTGATATACACATATCTATGTGTATGCATATATGTTTGTAAAACAGTCCTTCCATATTCGCATAGTTCAATGAACGATCACAAATAAAACCTGGAACTAAACTCCCCGAAAGAATACAACCTGACCGACACCTTGACATTCCACTCCTGATTCCTCCTAGTCACATGTTTCCTTCCCTTTAACGTTACCAGCATTCTGAATGGTATCCTAATCACTAGTTTACCTTGTTTCGGTTTTTATTGTGTTTGCATTCTTAAATACATTTGTTGTTTTGTTTAGTCTGAAAATGAAGCATTTGACTACCATAGTTGTTGTGGTCTATATTCTCCCAAAATATGTATGTTAGAATTTAGTCTCAAGAAATAGAGTCAGGCGGTGGTGGCACACACCTTTAATCAGGAGGCAGAGAGGCAGGCAGATCTCTGTGAGTTTGAGGCCAGCCTGGTCTACAGAGCTAGTTACAAGATAGCCAGGGCAGTTACACAGAGAAACCTTGTCTCCAAAAGCAAGCAAACAAACAAAAACAAGAAATAGAGGCTTTGGAGTGATCAAGTCCTGAGGAGACTACTCTCATGGATAAGATTAATATCTTTACCAACAGGCTGGGCGAGAACCCCCCTTCCCACTTTCCTGCTATGTAAAGGCCTATGTAGCAACAAAGCAGTCTAGGAAGCAAAGAGTGAGTCTTGACCAAGGGTCACGTCTGCCAGCACCTTGGCCTTGAACTTCCCAGCCTCTGGAACAGTGAGCAATAGCTATGGTTTGTAAAGCACCCAGGCTGAGAGATTTTGGTCTAAGAGCTCAAAAAGACTTACCGTGGCATAAGTGCAGAAGACTGTTGGGAGGGAAACAGAGGCTTCCAAGCAGGAATGGAGGAGTTAGGCTTCTGCCACAAAAACTCCCATGAGCGCGGGGAAGCTGCTCCCCTGTTGAAGCCTTGGTGCACAGCCAGTGCATTGTAGTCTCTAAGAAAGTTACAGCCACAGACTCAGGAGCCTCTCCGGAGGGCCAGACACTTTCTTACCTGTGTCTAGATTCTAGGCTCTTGCCCATTCCAAACCTTTTTATTGAGAACCTTCAGCCAAGGTTTTCACCAGGTATTTCTACTCCTTCTATGAGAGAAAGGTCTTGAAGATGCTTTCTTATCTTTCATTTTAATTACTACTCCTAGCCCTACCCCTTTTTCTATTCTTGGGTCCACAAGAATGAGCCTTCTGTTGAGGGCTCCCTTTTCAATGAGACTATTCTCCATCTCTGTGCTGGCCGAGGATTCTTGATCCAGTGGTATTTTCAGGAAGAATATGGAGCAGGAGGGAGGTGACATTTGCACCCACTTAGCCTATTGCTAGCTCTTACAGCGGTTAAAGGACTGGCTGCTACCATTTTGACTTGGCTTAGCAGCTACCTTGACACCTAGCAGCTCTTTCCTGCTCTCTCTGGCTTAACTTTGGCCTTGATGGTGTAAGCAAAGAGAACAATCGCATCCGGGAACCTCTGCTTTTCTGTCCCCAGGTGGTAGCTAATTGCTTTCCTACCTTGTAGCACTCTAGTCTGATTCCATCAATGCTTAAATATTATTTAAATTTGTCACCGTTTGGAAAGTTTGTAGATGCTGGCAGTTTCTGAGAGTTACATGACTCAGCTCATGGGTGACTTTCTTTGTATCTCTACAACCAACTTCCACATGCACACAAGCTCCCATTTGTTCAGATGGAGGAAATGGTCAAATCTTCCTGCTTCAAGGCGAGTCCCATCAAGTCCTTTCTGGTTTAAACATTAACCTCTTTGGGGCAATTGGTACTTATTTTGTTCTTTGGTTCAATGGTTTAGAATCTTTAGATTCAAATCCAGTAGTATTTTTCAAGTTTTAATGGTGTATTTATTTAATTAGTGTGCATGCACACACACAAATATGTACATATGTGTATGTACTAGGGCATACATGTGAAGGTCATAGGACAAGGTATGGGAGTCATTTTTCTCCTTTCTCCACGGGGGTCCTGGAGCTAGAACTCAGGTCATTGGGTTTGGGAGCAAGCATTTTTACCTGTGATGCTGTCTCACCAGCCCCCAAATCCAATGTTCTTAACATGGCCGTTCCACCCTTTCATGTTCCCTAGCCACTCCTTCCTTTTTCCCATTTCTTTTCCTTCCTTCGCTTCCTCATCCTTTCTTTTTTGTAAAACCTCCTTTCACTTACTTGCTCCTTCTTTCTATCTCCTCTTGGTAACCTGTCCAATCAATACATCTTCTTCCCTCCTCTTCTGATTCTTTTCCCTCATCCTCCTCTACTCAAACTATCTAGCTACTGATAAATATAGCAAGGATAACATACCTGAAGCCTTGGCACAACACCTTTGTATGTTTGCCATTCCCCACCATACTTCTGATAAACAAAACAGATTATCCCTGACCGTGGCACACACCAACATTTGATATTGGTATCTGTGGTTGCTGTTTTGGCTTAATGGGTTGTGTGCCTTGGGCCTTTTTCTGAGTCCCAGGCTTTGTTTCCTCGACCAGTACTCTTGGTACATCCAGGAAATCCCTTTCTGAGATCTTCAGCTGAACTTCATTCATGTTACAAAGAAGGAAACTCAAGACACCTATCACCTCCAAACCCATTCTCCCCTAATGATAGGGTACCATTTCTGACCTCCAATTGTCTAGTTCTGTTGGAGGGTGCTGATAATAGGTCCCTCAGGTATAGTTATCACTAAAAATGTGTGGCCACTCAAAATCCTCTGAGATTCTCAGCCTCGCTTGTTTTCTGTCCCAATGTTCTCTTTCCTTTCTTAGCCTCTCTTCTGGGGTTACCTCTTGTCACCATATAGACTGTGCACTCTGCAACCGAAGCAGAACCATTCATACACAACACATTCTGGAGTTGGAGTCGTGCACAGCCTACCTGAGAGTGCATTTTGCTGCATCTCCTTGAATAGCTCAGGAACCTCACTCCTTTCTCAGAAACAGAAATCAAGAATTACATCCTTTTGGGTACCAAGAGAACATTAGTATCAAAATTTCTTTTGAATATGTTATGCTAAAAAGATTGAAAATAAAAATCTTGCTATATTTCTACAAATCTGACTTAAAAACAAGTCCAGCACCATAAAAATGTGCACCCAAATTCTTTCTATATATAGCAACCACTGAGAGGGCCTGTTCCTTCTTTCTGATATTTTAAGTTCAGTGATGGCAGATAAGTGGAAATGCCGATCAGCATCTTTAAAATGTTCACTGTTTTCATTTTTCTAGAAAGACAAGCGATTCTAATAAAAGGTAGAAATTATGAAAGAATTCAGAAGAACAAGCGCCTTGTCTGAAACCAAAACTTTAGATTAGATATATTTCTCAGGACTGAGTGTGTGTGTGGAGGGGGGGGTATTCATTGATTCTTGTTTTTCCTACCGTAGGAAGTGTACTAAGTTCTCTAAGCTCTGGCAGCTGGAGCATCACTCTTTGAGACCACTCTGCTTCTTGACAGGCAGCCACACTGAACTGATTGTAATGAGTTTTGGCCACTGAATGAAGAAGGATGTTCCATGCATAAGCTCAGTGTAATAAGTGTATATGGTACAAGATCCTGGCAATGAGCAGCACAGTCTTCATCCCTGAACCAAATCAACATGCCCCCCCCCATCTTCTATGCCCAGGATCTTGATGTCCACTCCCCGGGGAAAGTAGACAAAAGCACATTCACCAAGCATTCAAGCAACTGAAAGAGCTGAAGCTCCGAGAACTGTCGGATGGGATAACGTGAGAAAATAGGGGTACTTACAACGTGCTACAGGGTGGAAGGGTAGCAAACACACGAGTGAGGTGTGGATAATACAAATTAAATTAAGGCAGAAGAAACATGTGGTGGAGAGAAAAAGGGCCCTCTGTAAGAGGCAGAAAGGGACTCGTAAGAGCAGCACTTGGAGAAGGGAAAGGTGATGGGGCATTTCCATATCACCTGTAGCCTTTGCCATCCCATTGTTTCGCACCATTTCTTCAGAAGAAAAGACAGGAATAAAGCAGGGAGAGCGTTCAGAAGGTGACAAAAATCCCACTAAGAATATCATTTCAAGCTGGGAGGTGGTGGCGCACGCTTTTAATCCCAGCACTTGGGAGGCAGAGGCAGGGGGATCTCTGTGAGTTCGAGGCCAGTCTGGCCTGCAAGAGCTAGTTCCAAGACAGCTATGACTGTTGCACAGAGAAAACCTGCGTTGAAAAACAAAAAAATAAAAATAAAAAAAAAATAAAAAAGAATAGTATTCATAATTCTTGCCATCCCATAGACTAGTGGTTCTCAACCTTCCTAATGCTGTGACCTTTTATACAGTTCTTCGTGTTGTGGTGACCCCAAACCATAAAATTATTTTCATTACTACTTCATAGCTGTAACTTTGGTACTGCTAAGAACTGTAATGTAAATATCTATGGGTTTTGATGTTCTTAGGTGACCCCTGTGAAAGACTCCTCCACAAAGGGGTTGCGAGCCACAGGTTGAGAACCACTACCTTAGAAGATTACAAAAATAATATTATTCCCCAAGACCCGGTCTCTGCTCCTTAGGACTAAACAAGGCACATAAGGAAGTTAAGGAAATCTCCTTCCACTACTTAGAAAAGGCCCTTTCTACCAGGCTTAAGCCTTCCCTTTCCCGTGCAGAAACCCTTTGTGACCAGGAGCACAGGAAAAGCAGACCCGCCACAGTGACCTGCCTGGCATAATAACTGTCTTCAGCTTTGGGCCCAAGCCTGACTTCCTCAATCACACTCACCGTCTCACTTGGAAGAACGGCACAATGAATCAGGTTACAAAAGCCAGGCTCAAAAAATGTCCACCGTGCAGACAGAGGCCTCTAGAAGCTCCCAAAGCAGTGAACATTCTTCTTACAAAAATCACCCGAATCCTTTCTGCTCCCTGTAGCTATCAGGTAGGGAGAGGCCTATACACCTTTCACCTCTTCGAGCAGTGATAATAGCAAAAGCATGTGAGATACGAGCACTACAGCACAGTACTGGGAAAAAAATCGCTGATCTTCACTCTGTCCTTAAACTCAGGGTTCAAAAAGTACACCAGTACCTGCATGTCCAACCTAAATACGTGACAACCTCCTTCAAAACGGTATGATCATGACCTGGTGTCTTTCTACACTATAACCCAGATGTCTGCGGTACATGCAAAAAGTCACATACAAAATAACCTAGCCAGATGGTGGTGGTGAACATATTTAATACGAATGCTTGAGGATCTCTGAGTTCGAGGCCAGCCTGGTCTACCAGTCGAGTTTCAGGACAGCTAGGGCTACACAGACTACACAGAGGAACTCTGTCTCAAAAAAGTAATAAAATAAAATAATCCCAAAACAGACAAAGATCCCATCACTCAGGAGACAGAGGCAGGTCGATCTATTGAGTTCCAGAATAACCAGGATTGCACAGAGAAATACCATTTCAAAAAATCAAAAACAAAAACAACCCCCTCCAGAAAAAAAAAACAAACAAACAGAAAAGGTCATGTAGTGGTGGTGCATTCCTTTGATCCCAGCACTCAGAGACAGAGACAGGCGAATCTCTGTGAATTCAAGGCCAGCCTGGCCTACAGAGTGAGTTTCAGGACAGCTAGGGCTACACAGAGAAGCCCTGTTTCGAAGACCACAAGTAAGTAGTATGACATCTTTCAAGAGTAAAATATAAAGAATTGTCAACTACCAACTACCAATGTTCTTTCCTCTAAAGGGAGGAGAACAATGGTTGATACTCAAGATGATGGCAGTTAGAAGCAGAGAGCATGAAGGCACAGATGTGGCAGTCAAGTTGCTGTACCTCATGAAGTGAAGTGAAATGTTTATGTAAGTAAACTGTGAGTATTGAGACTCACCAGAGCCAGGCAGTGGTCACACACACCTTTAATCCCAGCACTCAGGAGGCAGAGGCAGGCGGATCTCTGTGGCTTTGAGGCCAGCCCGATCTACAGAGTGAGTTCTAGGTGGGGAGATTCAAAACAGGGTTTCTCCGTTTAACAGTCCTGGCTGTCCTGGAACTCTGTAGACCAGGATGGCCTCGAACTTACAGAGATCCACCTGCCTCTGCCTCTCAAGTGCTGGAATTAAAGGCACACGCCACCACTCTCCAGCACAAACACTGATACAGTAAACATAAAACTAAAACTTTTGCTCTGTGAAAGATCTTGCTAATAATATAAAAAATAAGCCACAAGCTGTGATAAATGATTTCCAAAGCTCATGCCCAACAAAGGCTAGTGTCAAAGCTATATAAAGGATACTTCAAAATTCAATTTAAAAACAGCTCCATTAAATAACAGGAAAAATATCGCAATAGGTATTTTATGGGAAAAGCAGAACAGGCAGCAAATAAGCACATGAAATGATATAAAGCATTCATGCACACAGTTTGATCCCAGCACAGTGGAAGTAGGAAGCAGGCAGAGCTCTGTGAATTCACGACAAGCTTGGTCACAAAGCAAGTTCCAAGCCAGGCAGGGCTACATAGTAAGACACTGCCTTAGAAATGTAAATGAGAGCTATAATAAGACAAGACATGTGGGGTATGAGAAAGGCTCAAATGAGGAACAATGCTGACACTCAGTACTGGCAACAATGCGGAGAAACCGAGCTGTTCATGCACTACTGGCTGCAGTATAAAATGATATATTCACTTTGGAAAATAATTTAAACATTTCCTTACAAAATTGAAGATGCAAAAAATGTTTTGGTATTGTTAAACAGTGTTCTGCTATGCGGTCTTAGCTGGCCTCTGCCTCCAGAGTGTTGGGATTGAAGGTGTATGTATGTGATCAGTCTGGGTTTCAGTATGCCACTATTTGGATGGCTTTGCCGTGTATCGATTCAGGTAGACTATAGTACTTACGGGCCAAACACTCATCTAAGCATTAGTGTGATAGTACTCTGTAAGTTGCTCCATTCACAGTTAGCTGATTTTTAAGAAAAGGGGACTACTCTTCATAAGTTGGGTGGCTCCCATGCAATGAGTTAGAGAACAAATACATTTTCCTAGAGAAAGAAGAAATCCTGCCTCAAATTGGCAACATTTTTGCTTATATGATAGGCTTCACTCTGCCAGCCTACCCTATAGTTTTCAGGCTTACAGCCCCATAATTTGCATAAACCAACTCCTTAAAATAAATATCTCTGTATACATACATACGTATACATGCATGTTCATATGTACATGGCCATGCATTACTATGGATTTATCTTTAAACAGCTAAACATGCATGAGTGTTTCTATGTGTGCATATGTGAGTGGGTTTCCTATAGCCTAATGATCCTGTTGCTCCGAACAACCCTGACTGATACAGATTTTAGTACCAAGAGTGGTTCCACAGGAACAGAATCTTAAGGTTAAGAGTCTTGGCATTTTTTCTTTCAATTTGATTAAACGTGAATGCACCGACTCAATTTCCTGAGTGAGAGAAGACTCTTGTTGTCTGTGCTATGGCAGGAGAAGCAGATAAGGAAAATTTCAGTATTAGGTAATCTTATTAAAAGACTTACAAAAGGTTGAGATCTGAGGTGATCATGAACTGGACATCTGGACACATTTTATCATAACTAAGGAGTGTGATAAGGCTAGCTAATTGATCTAAGCTGGGCTAAAGAGAATGGGAATGAAAAAAAAAAGAGAATCCATATCAAACACCACAAAAAATTACCAGAAAGCTTCTAGACCTGCGCCCAAAGGAACCCTTATCTCCTGTAGTCACAAGCTGAAACCTGCATGAAACCACTCTTAAGGATAACTTTTTTTAAGGGCATTGATTGAAAAGAAAAGCTATTCTGTAACACCATCATGTGGATGTAAGGAGAAATCCTCAGAAAGCTCAGGATTCAGAACCTTCAAATTCCGCCACATATTCTCTGACAATTAAGAAAGGTGTCTTTCAGGTCGGACATGGTGGCTCACACCTTTAATCCCAGCACTCAGGATGGAGAGGCAGGTAGATCTCTGTGAGTTTGAGGCCAGCCTGGTCTATAGAGCGAGTTCTAGGACAACCAAGGTTGTGTAGAGACCATGTCTCCTAAACCAGAACAAAAGAAAATTTAAAAAAAAGTATCTTTCTACCAGTTTGAGATGAACCCTGAAAAAACTTTAATGACTTCTATTAGTTAGTTGCTTTTCAAGACAATGATGACTCGCCTCAGGATTTCCCTCATAAACAGACTTTTGTATTTCTAGACTGAACACTAACTAGTCTTAAATTCTAGCAGACCTCAAAAGGTGAGGTAGAAGAAGAAATATGCTACAGCTAAAGATTAGTTTATTTTCCAATTCATAAGAACACAAATTTAGACACTGTGCAAATGGATGCTAGAAGCGTGGGATAGGACCCGGAAGAAGGCTCAGCAGTTAAGAGCATGGACTGCTCTTTCAGAAGATCTGATTCTCTGAACTCACACGGTGACTCAAACTATCCATAACTCAGGTTCCATGGGATTTGCTGCCCTCTTCTGACCTCCTTGGGCAGTAGGTACACACATGGAGGACAGACACACCGGCAGGCAGAACAGTCAAATACATAAAAAATAAGAAAAAAAATCTTTAAAAAAAAGGTGAAAAGGAAAAATCTTATGAACCATTCACTGAGAATTTTTTTTATATTATCATCTTTGTTTTCGCAGTTTCTAAGGGGTTAGGGTTTTTAACTTTTTTATTTATTTCATGGATATTAGTGTTTTGCCTGCATTTATACATGGGCCCCACATGTGTGCCTGTGGAGGCCATAGGAGAATGTCAGATTCCCTAGAACTGGATTTGCAGATGGCATGTAGGCACTGGAACCAAACCTTGATCCTCTGCAAAAGTAACAAGTCCTCTTAACACCTGAGCCATCTCTCCAGAGTCAGACATGTTTTATAATTATGATATTGGCAGAAATCACAAGAATGAGCTTCCTGGTTTATTGTATGTTTATTAAAAGCTTTTTATTCAGTAAACAAAAGAAAACAAAGCTTTTCTGTGTCAAAAATTGTGTGATTATAATTATAAAGTTTCTCCTCTTCCATTTTCTCACTCCATATTGTAATATGCAACCCTCCTTGGTTACCTTTAATTTTATAGCCTCTTTTTTTCTAATTGTTATTACAAAAATTATTTTTAAAAACCCAAAACTTCAGAGTTCAAAAATCTGAAACAATGTGGGAGTAATGTAAAGTTGGATTGAGTTGAACGTACTGATGTTAGGTGAGAACGCAGTGCTTCCGAATCTAATGCTAAAACCCAGAGCCGGGGACATTAGCTCAGCAGAGCTGTTGACTGGCATGTTCAACGACCAGGAAATCATTTCATTTATCTGTGGAGTGAGAATTACTACAAAAATATTGTAAAGGGTATACAAGGTGTAGAAAGAGGTCTACTAGTTTCACTGAAGCATGAATGAAAGTGTGCCTTGTGTTAATCAGAGTTGAAATGATTGAACTGCCTTGATATACTGTATACAGATTCTTAGGGAAATTACAATGCTAAAGACCCACTTACCCTCAGTGCAGATTTTAAAACTACAATTTAGTAACTATGTAGCATACATATGTGAAAAAGGCCCCCCTCCCGGATCTTTTGGATCTCTTTGATTGTTCTTCTCTGCAGAAGAAAAATTTCAGTGGTGCTAGGTGGTGGTGCTGTACTCCTTTAATCCCAGCACTCGGGAGGCAGAGGCAGGTGAATAGCTGTGAGTTCGAGACCAGCCTGGTCTACAGAGTTAGTTCCGGGACAGATAGGGCTACACAGAGAAACCCTGTCTGAAAAAAACTAAAAAAAAAGGGGGGGGGACTGGAGAGATGGCTCAGAGGTTAAGAGCACTGGTTAGTCTTCCAGAGGTCCTGAGTTCAGTTCCCAGAAACCACATGGTGGCTCACAGCCATCTGTAATGAGATCTGGCGCCCTCTTCTGGTGTGCAGCCATACATATCAGCAAAACACTGTATACATTATAAATAAATCCTTAAAAAAATTCATTGACAACTGCTCCCCATGAACCTGTTTACATAAAGTGATGGAGGTGACTGAACACCAGGGTGGCATGAACCAAGTCAGGACACTTAGAGACTTCCGGCATTGACTTAGCTGTTCAGAATGGCCCTTGAAGAGAGCCTACTGACGGGATGGATGGAAGACCTAGAGAAAATTCACAGGAGACTAACTGCAATAGTCCAAACCTCAGCCATTTTCAGATCTGAGCCAGTTACGTACCTAGAGCCTCCTGAATGAAAGGGGAGGCAGAGGCCAAGCACCCTTGAGAAAGGACAGGCTTCCTTCTTGCTACAATCTCAAAAACCTATTCTTATAACGGCTCTGCCAGGTTTCCCCAAAGGGAATTAAGGTCTCTTACCAGACGAATGGGAAGTAAGGAAAATGCCATCAGACATTTCAGAGACGTTGCTGACAGGAGATCTAAGCATCACTGTGATGTATCTACAAGTTTAGAGTGGAGGACTATGGAGGTGAGGTGATTAATGGAGTTTCAGCTCAGGTCCATTCTCCCAGTGAGACAGATAGGTCTCTGAAACCACCCTGCAGCTAATTCCCCACTTCCCAAATGTTTAACTGGAAAAAATACACTCAGCACTTGCTGTAATTCCCACAGCCTTACCTTCGCCTGTAGAATGAGCACTATTACAATGTATTAACACATGTGGTATAGTGATATTTTGAGAGAGGAATATAAGGCGAGAGGAGACAGGTGCTCAGTGCAGTCTGCGATGCAGTCTCAAGCAGTCAGTCTGAGGATGCAGTCAGAGCATGCAGCTTGAGGATGCAGTTTGAGGAATAGTAGAGACAAGATGCTCAGTCTGAGAATTCGGTAGAGATAAAAGGTATCTCTAGTAGCTGGCTAGTGCTTCTCTAATCCTTCAGCTTTCACACCATGATAGCTGACTCCGAGTTTTTATTATTAAGACCAAAGAGAAGTCGTGTTACAATGTGGATATTGTTAGAACAGCCTTTCCTGTAGTAAAGTCGTAAATTAACATCAGTGTTTCACTCCTGTCTCTAGTTAGGGTGTGGCTACCTGGCACCCAGGTAAAAAACCTGGGAGGAACCAGGTGTGCGCTCTCTCTCTCTGCAGGGTGCCCACCAGACAAATAGGATGTTGGACCTCCCACTCTTGTAGCGTGAGTTTCCCCTTTTCAACCATTAAAATATAGCTGTTATTTTTGAGCTGGTATGGTTAACTAGATGTGATTGGTCGATAGAGTTTCCCCATCATCCTACCACAGTGATTTTCAACTTTCTGGTCTACATCATAATGACTTCACAAAATTCATTTTAGTAAAATATCTTATTAATTCTTTGAAATTTTCATACACGCCTACAATAATTTTGATCATATTCATCCCCAATTCCTCTCCCTAAGTCCTCCAGTAGCCATTCATATCCACACAACTTTTATGGACATAAAAATGTCCTCTTTATTATTTAATAGCCCACCAAATCTAGTTTGTACTGCCCTTACATTCAGGGGTGTGGGGACATCCACTACAGCTTGGTTCACCTATCAGGGGCCACTGTAATGGTCTGCTCTGTTCCCTTTAAGAGACAAGCCCCGCCCACTCCCTCCCCAGTCCACACCTAAGGTAGGCACATCTTCCTTCTTGCCTGCAGCCCAAGTCTTTTCTATAAGTTCCAGTCTCTGACCTCCATCTTTGGAGGCCCTGTCCCTGTGCCCGCCAAACCTTGACCCCTCCCCAGAGGAAGGTCAAGACAGCTCGCCAAAATCTTGACCAGTCCCCCAGTCTATTTAAACTGCTCCCCCAGAAAGTTCCCACATGGTCTCTCCCCCACCCCCAGTTTATGGTCCCGATTTCCCCTAGGGGCCACCCAAGAGCACAGGAATACCATTAAACCTGGATATTTTTAATTTTGCTTGTTGTGATTTGGCGTGATTGGGATTTTTGCACAGGCAGAGAGCTCGCTTTAGAAAATTTCCTAACACTTTCCTTTCCTTCTCTCTCCCAAAGAGGTAGCTGCTGCCGTGGCTCCTCTCCTCTCCCCTTTCTCTCTCTCTCTCTCTCTCTCTCTCTCTCTCTCTCTCTCTCTCTCTGTTTCTTTTTCTCTGCTCTTACCCCTTCTTTCCTTCCCCCTTTTCCCTTACCCCTCCATAACCCACTAAATATATCCAACCTCAACGTGCACCTCCAACGTGCCTATCCGTGTCTTTAATCTGCCATGGCTGAGGCTCCTCTTGGGACTGGCTGCCCCTCCAAGGTCTCTCACCCACCTTGCAGCTCCCTGCCTAAGCTCCCTGCCTAGGACCCTTGGGCTGTCATGGCCTGCAGGCCACTCAGGGGCTCCCTGCCTGGGACTGGCTGCCTTTGTGACCTGCCATGGTTTCGTGCCGCTGCCCATGCTGCCTACTGCCACCACTGGGGCATTGTTTTATTTTTACCATTATAGCCACACCCTTCAAGGAAGCGACCTCTTCCTCCCCCAGGAGCTATCAACTGTTCATAGTCTTTCAGTTAGGGGTAGGGGATTCCCTCCGTGATGCAGTGTCCACTGGCTTGATCTTGTGCAGATCTTAGTACACAAGCACAGCTTCTGGAAGTTCACGTGTACAATGTTATGCCCAGATCACATAGTCCCCCCAAAAAACAACAAGGAGACCGAGTTCCATATGTAAAAGCAAAGAGCTTTTTGTAATGGTCTGCTCTGTCCCTTTAATAAACAAGCCACGCCCACTCCCTCCCTCAGAGGCAAGCTGATCTTCAGCTTCCAGCCTGAGTCCTTCTTTTTGTCTCTCCCCCAAAGACGCAGCTTCTGCCTCACTCCATTCTTCCCCACTTCTCCCCTTCTCTCCTCTGTCTGTCTCTCTCTCAGTCTCTCTCCCTGTTTCTCTCTGCTCTTTCCCCTTCTCCCCTTACCCTCTCTCCCCTTCCCTTCTGTTGTTCCTTTTGGAGACTACAGCTCCCAGCATTCCCCTGGACTACGGATACCAGCGCGCACAGGCGCAGGACATTTCTCCCAGACGCCCCTGCGTTCCCCGTTAAAAACAGGGGTCGCCACGAGCCCCCCCCTCCCCCTCCCTTTCCTTCCGTCTCTTCACACCCACCCCTCACCTGTTGTTACCCCCCCATTAAAGTGCACCCACGTGGGACTGCCGCCTGTGTCTCCTTCCTAACCCCACACCCGCCGTGTGTCTCGCAGTCCGTCTCCATCCTCCAACCCCGCAAAAAGAATAACATTTTGGTGCCGTGACTCGGATATCATCATCAAATACGGAGTCAAAGGCTCAGGCGGTAAGCAGATTCTTAACAAAGTTCCTTGACATAACAGGTCAGTCGCTGACTGCAGCAGTGACCCTTAAAATGTTAAGGAATATACGGTTAAAATCTATTTCTTTTAAGATACTTTCTTTAAGCTCCAGGACGCCAGCCCGACCCACCTAAACAAATCAAACACAAGAGGATCATTAACGGAATAAGTATCATTTAATTTTTTTATCATTCTTAACCCCAGACCTCCTAAAAATCCCCCACCCCAAATCTCCCCTTTAATTTTCCAAACCTCCTCCCAAACCTCCCCTCCCCTTTAATTTTTTTCTCTACTAATGTGACTTTTGTCTTCCAGCATCTTAACTATGACCCAGCTACTCAGGAGGAGTCAGACAGATGCGATGTCTTCAATCAGCCACCACAAAACGCCAGCGAACAGGACATAACCAACAGGACATCGTCAAAATAATCGGACACTCCCTGGATCCCTCAACGCCCAAAGCCAGCAGGAAGCAGTCATGAGAGACCGGGTTATGCCCCCATTCCCTACCCTTTAAGACCCCCCCGAATTTTTTTTTATAAAACCAAAAGGGTGAAATGTTGTTCCTTTTGGAGACTACAGCTCCCAGCATTCCCCTGGACTACGGATACCAGCGCGCACAGGCGCAGGACATTTCTCCCAGACGCCCCTGCGTTCCCCGTTAAAAACAGGGGTCGCCACGAGCCCCCCCTCTCTCCCCCTCCCTTTCCTTCCATCTCTTCACACCCGTCCCTCACCAGTTGTTACCCTCCCCCATTAAAGTGCACCCACGTGGGACCGCCACGTGTCCGTGTCTCCTTCCTAACCCCGCACCGCCGTGTGTCTCGCGTTCCATCTCTACCCTCTAACCCCGAAAAAAGAATAACACCTTCCATAACCCACTAAAAAAATATCCAACCTCACTCTGCATGGTGTGCCTATCCATATCCATGTCTCCACCTGCGGCATGGCTCCCTGCCCAGGACCAACCAACTTCAAAGACCTGTGGCATGGTCGTGGCCTGCTCATCTGTCTGTCTCTGCTCATGGGACTCGCTGCCTCTCTTGGCCCACTGCAGGCACTCGGGCAACTGTGCCGTCCCTGCCTGGGACTGGCTGCTCTTGGGACCCACTGCCCTCTGTAGCCACTTGGGGACCTGCAGCATTTCTGCCGCTGCAGCCACTTGGGGATCCACAGTATTTTTACTTAATCCATTACACCTTTATTTTTATACAAGTTCGTGAACTCGGACTCTCTGTGTGTCCAATATATTAGCGTGATTGGAGAGCCCCTGAGCTCAGTTGGGGTTGGATTTTTAAAATAGCAAAGGTAGGGGTGAGGGATTTCTAAGGTTCAGGACCCCTGATTGCCTGACATTTGTTTAGGAATGTCCTGGTGAAAAGCAATGGGTGCATGTTGGCAAGTGATCCTATCTACAATGGTTGGAATGTTAGAAATTTCCTTTGGAGGGTCTGTTCCTGGGTGGTGTTTGGGTGGTCACAATTTGTGGTCTTGTCTTAGGGTAAACTACTGAGACTTGGGCTTCTATTGAGCTTGTCATGGCTGGGTCCTACATGCAGCAGTCCTGCCATGTCCAGTGGACACTTTCGCCCCAGTACTTCTCAACCTCCATTTATTTCAATCTATACATCTTCTACAATGGTTCCTGAACCTTGGGAGGGCACAAAATTCTTTATCACATTTCCCTTTCATTAGATTACATTTTAGCCTTTTACACTGATGACATGCTGACTGGACCAAATGAATTAGAGGTAGCAACTACTTTAACTGCAGGGCTTTTTTTCCCTATCAATCAATTGCTTTTGAAAACACAATAACTGCTATTCTGCTTCTGAAGGTAAAAGCCATTCCAAAAGCATTTCTGTTTCTAGCCCCCAGCTGGTTGTTTTTCAGTAGCAACCTAAGCTCACTCTTCATCACCATGGGGGGCCAACATAAAAGGGATCTGTTTACAGGAAACTGACAGCAAAGTTTCAACAGAATTAATCTGGCCCCAACAAGAGAAAGGGGTGGTTCAAACACAACGGTTTTTTCAAAGTCACACATCCATGCAACTATACATATGTAACTACACGTGGAGGGTTTGGGGAGAGGGCCCCAGTCAGCATTTATCTTTACCCCTTCCTTCCATCTTCTTCCAATAGAATCAAGCCTGTCCCTGACCACCAGAGAAGCTGATTTGAGAGCCATGAGTACCTCAAAGTCTCACTGCGAACAACTTTTTCAAGTTCACGATTAACTCTTCTCTGAAAAAGGAAAAGCAGGCTGCCAACCCTGACTTTAGTAACTGATAGTGAAGGGTCCAAGAATAAGATTATAAAAATGTAGATTCCAGAAATAAGAATGTAAAAGTAAAGAAATATAAAGTTGTACGCCTCGGAGAATGAGAGCAGGCTGTCAGCAGCTTGGTCAGCAGCTCAAGGATTAACTATTAACAGCAGGTTACTCCACTTTACAACTGGCTGCTCTGTTTACAAGAGTGAAGCAGCCCTCTACAAACTGATGGCCAGCTTTTAGATAACCCCCGTGACCACTCATGACGCGAGCTGAGTTAACTTTTAAATGATGGGATGTACCGTGAGTTTTGACTTTTTGGTTGTGCATTTTTCCATACCCTTCCCTGCAATGAGAAACTGGCAGTGTCATGGGAGGTGCAGAGCCTTGGTAAACACTATCAAGGGATACCAGGAAAGACAATAGATTAAGAACAAGCACTAGTTTAACTGAAAAAAAAAAACTCTGTTAATGGAAATTGCAAAGAAGGGCAATTTGTATCTGAGTTTTACCTTGAGATTGTAAACATTCTTTTGTTATTGCCTAATTCTTGCTAAAAAAGGAGGAGTTCGGAAGCTCTCCTTTGCCACAGCCTTACAAAACCCATCTCTGGTTGCAGTCTAAGCTAGCTGATAAGCTTTTTGTGCCCCATGAAGATTTTTTTTTAATTTTTTTCCTAGAATCTGGTTTCTGGAATCGTTTGCTTCTGGTTTATTAGACTTTAGTGTTCTGTCCCCATCTTTGCGCCACCCGTGTGGACCCGACAATAGTTTTAGCACTAACTGTGTCAGCAGAGTGATTAAAATGCACACTCTGCCATCTATCACAAACAACCTCAGAAGACTTGGAGGATTTCATCATTAGAGTTTTACCTATAGGGAAAGTGAGGCTAGGAGAAATAGTGTCTTGTGTTAGTGTCATGCAGATGGTAGGCGACAGGCAAAATCTGAAAGCACCTTTATTCATTCATTCATTTATTTATTTATTAAGACAGAGTTTCTCTGTGTAATAGTCTGGCTTTGTAAACCACGCTGGCCTGGAACTCACAGAGAGAAAGCACCTTTTGATCTAAGGACACAGCTGATGTTTTTATTGAAGTAACTCCGTCTTCCTATGGAAGCCAAAAGCAATACCACAGTATTTACTAGAGTTGGGGTTTGTGGAGAAAGCTTCCAGACTAAGCTATAAAAGGCATCACAGGTAGAGATAGGACTTCTTAGTGTAATCCAGAAAATCTGAATGGACAATGGATAAGTGGATAAAAAAAATAATATATACATACAGTGACATTTTAGTCAACCATAAAGAATGATATTACCAACTAGATGTGATGATGCATGTCAGGTATAATTCTTAAGAGGAGCCTGTCTGCCAACACAAATAATTCCAATCAGACCAAATTAGACCGAATAAAAGATGCCCACGTTTAATGCAGTGCCCCCAGATGGCCAGGAGCATGGTGAGGGGAAGAGAGTGAGGAGGAAGGAGACCATGGGAAACCCGAGACCATGTGTTCCTTTTCTGGGTGGCAGCCTCAATAGCCTGTGGGAGTGGCCCCTCTGCTTGGCGGGCTTTTTTTGACCCTCCTTGGGGAGGGGTCACTGCTTGGCAGGCTTTCCTGGAGGTGGAGTCCGGACCAAGGCAACTCTCAGGGGGAGGGGTCTTCCAAAGATGAATGCCGGGTATTATAGTGAACACTTACAATCCTACTATTTGGAGGCCAAGACAAGAGGATCGTCTAAAAAGCAAAGAAAAACAAAAGAAAACAAAAGACAGAAAATGGAACTAAGACATTTTCAAGAAAATTGATAGAACTGGAGATCATAAATTAAAAGAACGTGAAGGTAAAAGGGAGATTATTAGGGACGTGGGGGTGAATATGACCACAATATATGGCATGCATACATGAAAAGGCCATAAGGAAAATCTTTACTTTGCACAATTAGTATACGTTAATTAAAATAGTAGATGGAACATGTGGCCATATTGGTGTCCGAGGACCTTGCTGCCATGGGGCCATGCCAACTGAGTATAGCCTGTGCAGCCACATGGGGCTTCACCAGGCTGGTGCCATGGGGCCATGTCTGGGTCTGTGGCCCAACAGCAGCCAGGATCTGGACTGATGTGCATGGCTGGGTTACCACAGAGGGTCATAGGAACCATGCATGTTGAAATCCAAGAGCCACGCTGAGCCAGTACTGTCTCTCACTGGCCCCAGAAGAGGTGTCCCTGCCTCTGCTGGACACTGCAACAGGTGAGCTAGCAATGCCCCTCCACAAGAGAGCTGACCCCAGCACTCAGGAGAGATGGCCCTGCCCTTCACCACAGGCTTGGGAGAGCTGGTCACAGATGACATGGGCTGAGTAGAGCTGGTTCTGCCCCTCACCTGAGGGGGCAGTCCCAATGGCCCAGCCTGATCAGCTCAGCTACCACCCAGTCCCACATCCTGGGCCTTGGGTTGGCCCACCCTAGCATCTACCCCATCTATGGCCTGATGGAGTCAGTGAAGGGACTGGTCCTGCAAAATGATACCGCAGGATCTCCATGACTTGGGGCAACAGCAGGGTATCTGAGAGGAGTTTTGATGAAGACCCAGTGATGATGGTGTACCAGAAACTAGAGACGTTGAACCAGACCAATGAGTCATTGCAATGAGCACTTTTACAGGTGGGACTGACTGGACACAGGGTATATATAGTGCGTGACACACTGCAGCTCCCGATGCCACTAGGATGAAGGAAGAGATATTGGAACGATGAAGGAAGAGATATTGGAACAATGGAGAATCTTTTTGTTATTTGTTTGCTTTGTTTTATTTTTTAATTAATTTGGGAGGCATACTGCAGGGGTGAGGGGCAGATATGTAGGGACTGTGATGTAAGCAGGATTAGGGTGCATGATGTGAAATTTCTAAAGAATCAACAAAGAATTATGTTTAAAATAAAAAAAAAAACAAAGAAAAGGTAGATGGATAATATTACACAAACACATTATATAAAGGCATTTTCAAAGAATAATTATTTTTAGAAAGGAAAAGGGTTGGGAATGTAGCTCAGTGGTAGAGTACTTAATTAGAATGCATGAGGTCGGCTGGGCAGTGGTAGTGCGGCCCTTTAATCCCAGCACTCGGGAGGCAGAAGCAGGAGGATCTTTGTGAGGTCGAGGCCAACCTGGTCTACAAGAGCTAGTTCCAGGACTGGCTCCAAAGCTAGAGAAACCCTGTCCAAAAAAAGGATGCATGAGGTCCTAGGTTCAATTCCAACACCAATTCCCAGAAGAAACAAAAAACAAAAAACCTGAGTGCAGCAGCCAGACAACAGAGTCTCAGACCTTAGAGCCAACTACGAAGCAGAAAAATCTTCCCTCGTAACCTACTCTCCAAACCTTACAAGCACTCTCCAAACAAATCACATGAGTTTTTTAAACACACACACATACACACACACACACACACACACGCACACACACAGTTATAGCTTCTTCACAGCTCTCTGAGTACAGCACCTGCACTTTGCTGTGGATTTCCTAGAACAGGCGGTCAGGAACTAACTGCTCTGGCATCAGCATCCCCACGCTCTGCTCCTCCATGCACATCTTAAGCTGAATTCACCCATGGCAGTGCCCCAGGGAATGCCTAAGGGTTCTTTTGAGAAAATGAAAAATAGAACGCCTCTTGGAAACAGAATTCTCAGAAGCATAGGTGGGCAGCCTCTAGGGGTGTGTCTTGGGTCCAGCAGGGACAGGTTGTACCTCCACACACAACTGCAGTTTTACTATCAATCACCCTTTCCAGTTGGCTCTCAGATCAAAAGAATAATCAGACTCCCATACCACCTTAGTGGAAATCAGTTACTCTTGCTATCAAGAGAGCAGCAGTGAGTTCACAGGACTTTGGAGTCAGGGGCTCCAGCTCAGCTGATGAGAACATCTTTGGCTTGGGTGGAGCTGTCTTCAGTGCCTGCCAACAACCCCACTCCTCCCATGTCTGTCTCACTTCCCAAGAGATCCTCAAGGAGACACAGGAACAGGAAGTTTGTTCCTCGATATCTTGGGCCCACTCAGGCCTAGATACAGAATCTCAGGCAGACAAAAAAAGCCCTAGCACTAAAATCAGGCACCCATAGACCAATAGCCCCAGCTTGGTCCCAATATGAGCGTGGTTTTCCAGTCAGCACCATTGTATCTGGTGGCCTTTGGACTGAGTCTCAATCCTGAGAGTGGAAAGTTTGTTTCCAGGGGCGGAAACAGTGGGGGAGCAATTTGAAGTAGTGCCAGCGGGCTAATCCTAAAACTCCTGAGACCACTGGTGGCCATACAAAGTGGAGAGGAATGGGAGGGTTTCGCTAGATGGAAGCTCCAAGTCTTCAAGAGAAAAAAAAAAACTAAGATGTATCCCCAAGGCCACTGTGACACACAGAGAAGACAGATCAGATTCAGCATCCCAGAAAAACTATTAAAGTGCGAATCCTTAAGCTCCAAGCTCTTTCGCTCTCCAGGGTGTCGGGTGGGGCCCAGAAACATGAATTTTAAAATGCTTTCCCTAGAACCTCCCCCCTCGAGGCTTGAGAATCACTGCATGGGTCAAGGCTGTTTTAAACGAAGTTATTCCCCCACCTGCACTGATTACTCTAAAGCTGCTGGGAAGACGTCCTTACTTGACTCAGGACTCAGGGCTCGTCCCACCCACTCCCCTAGGACCCAGAAGCTATAAGACCGGAAATAGGAGCTCTTCCAAAGTCGCTTGAGGCTAGGTGGAAGCCTGGGAGAGTCCCAGCCATTCCCACGTCAGCATCCTTCTGGGCTAGAAGAGCGGGCAGCGCGGAGCCTACCGGGAGATGTAGTACTGAACGCGGCTCCGCGCCTGCGCCTTGAGCAGTTGCCGGTGAGCTTGGGAGAGCCGTGGGCGCAGAGGCGGTGAGTCCCGGAGTGGCCAGAGGGCGTGGCTGTCCCTGGGGCGCGGGCACGGGTAGCGGGGCTCCTTTCGCTGGCTGGGGCCACACAAACTGGCAAATTTCATATGTGCCCTGGGCGCCAGGCCCCAGGAGCAACGAGGAGCGGCGGGCCCCTATTCGTTCAGGGACCCCGCCGCCGCTCCCTGCGACCCGGCCAGGCCTTGCTGGGAGTCCTCCAGGACTGGGAGTGCCCATCTGGGTGGTCGGGCATCGTCATCTAGGAGCTTTGGGGGAACCACATCCCTAACACTAGCATCGGATTTTAAGCCAGCTTTTAGGCTTTTGGGGGACATGTCACGCCTGCCGTTTCCCAAAGCGCCCTCTTTTCTTACATTGCTTTACGGGTAGGCCCTGTGGGTGGATTCACTGAGAGAGAGAGAGAAACCACTGTTCCTTAAAGAAGTGAAATTTTCACTAGGTAGGGCCCAGGAAAGGAAACCTAGAGGGTCGCTTCCCCGGTAGACGTGGTGGAAGGTTTTGGGTCAGCCAGGGAAAGGCTAGCCAGCTGTGAGGCTGGAGCAGATTAACTGAGTGGGTCCACAGCCAAAAGACTGCAGATCCTTGGGTGTCCTCCAGCAACGGTTACACGCCTGGGCTCAGGAAACTAGAAGCTTCCTAGGAAGGAGCCTTGACCAACGAGAAACTTCACTTAAGTCTTTACCTTGTGCCAGGCACGCTGCTATTCACTTTCGGTGCCATTTGGTCCTTGAAGGATATTTTAATGAAGTTGATGCTATAACTATGTGTGTGTTGCAGTCAGGGGCATTTGGGTGTGAGGATTACACAGAAAATTATGCCTAACCCCTGCCACAGAAGCATAGGTCACTGTCCCGGTGACAGGAAGCATACATAGGTTACTGTCACAGTGATGGGAAGCATACATAGGTTACTGTCACGGTGATGGGAAGCATAGGTGACTGTCATGGTGACAGGAAGCATATATAGGTTACTGTCAGGGTGACGGGAAGCATGCATAGGTTACTGTCACCGTGACGCGAAGCATGCATAGATTACTGTCCCGGTGACGGGAAGCATACATAGGTTACCTGTCACGGTGACAGGAAGCATAGGTCACTGTCACGGTGACGGGAAGCATGCATAGGTTACTGTCACGGTGACGGGAAGCATACATAGGTTACCTGTCACGGTGACGGGAAGCATAGGTCACTGTCACGGTGATGGGAAGCATACGTAGGTTACAGTCACGAAGACGGGAAGCATAAGTAGGTTACTGTCACGGTGACGGGAGGCATAGGTCACTGTCAGGGTGACGGGAAGCATACATAGGTTACTGTCACAGTAACGGGAAGCATAGGTTCCTGCCCACAGTGACGGGTGATAAGGAGTCAGTTTCGGATCAATTGACTGAATGGGAGGAGAATCGGACTATTTTTTTCTTGACTCACATCAGAAATCTTAAATAAGACAGGTATATACGGTACTGCCTCAACAAATGCAGAGAGATGGGGGGGGTCCATAGTATACCTGTATGTACAGATATGGCCAACCCTGTGACCCCACAGATCACACTAAAATGTCTTGACACTTTTAGTTATTTCAGAAGTGTTGCATTATCCCTATTTTTTTTTTTGAAATCTCCCTATAGGAAAAAAGACTTGGGATTAGACTGGGGATAGTGGGGACATATAAAAAGGCAGTTACCTTTGTCATTGTAAGATATTAGCAAAGTGCTTCTGGTAATGTTATTTCCTGAGCACCTTAAATTTATGTGGCATAACTGAGAAAGTAAGTTGAATTTTTGGTTAAACTTAGAATACCATATGTTGTTATTATCATATTGGATAGCATGTTCTAGAGGATATGTGGGGAAGCTCTTGAGATTTTTAGAAATATTAGAAACTGATTGTGTCTATAGGTGTTGTTCTGGGAGGTGCGTCCCCAGCTTCTATCTGACTTGCAAAACCGCCAGAAAAGACTGTGAAGTGCTCCTTTAAGTTTTTGTGGGAGAAAGCAAATCTAAGTAAGTTAAAGACGGTGAGTGTGCCATCTTGTAACTGTTGCTTTTTCTCCTTTTTATGTTTTCCTGTCTTCAGCTGTAGGTGGCTCCCCCAGATCATTACAGAGAGGAAAAACCTGGACTCTGAGCCATAGACCCCAGATACACTGTAAAACTCTCGAAGAGGTGATAGCTGTGGCCCTGGGTTGTGCAATCCAGGCCTCCTTGAACCAGGGCTCTGTCCTGCAAGAGTATGACACAGACTGTGAGGTCTTCCGCCAGCGCTTCAGGCAGTTCCAGTACACAGAAGCTGCGGGGCCTCATGAAGCCTTCAACAAACTCTGGGAGCTTTGTTGTCAGTGGCTGAAGCCAAAGATGCGTTCTAAGGAACAAATCCTGGAGCTGCTTGTGCTCGAGCAATTCCTAACCATTCTCCCCACAGAAATAGAGACCTGGGTGAGGGAACACTGCCCAGACAATAGAGAAAGAGTTGTGTCCCTCATTGAAGACTTGCAGAGAGAGCTTGAGATACCAGAACCACAGGTGAGAAAAAAAAATGTGGAGTCTCTGTTCTTAGGGGAACAAAAAGAGGTACCCAGGCCAGGGGTCTGTAGCCATCATTTTGACTCTGATTCCACAGCCCCAAAACTTCTCCAGAGACTTTTCCAGGGTTCTCTTCTGCTGGAATCAGCATGTGGGTCTGAGATTCTCCCCTGTATCTGACCCCATGCCCTCTCTAGGACACACATATGAGAATGCCCCATTTGGTATTATTAAATGAAATTTGCAGACAGCATAGCTTATCTAGAAACATCAATTACAGTTATCCATACTCTGCTCTATGGCTTCCTAGCCAGTTCCTGTCATGGTATGATTGATTGTGACCACTAAGTTTCTAGGGGTTTTTACTTTGTTAATGACTTTCTTTTCAAAACAGAAGGAGGAGAGGATAGGGTGAATGTGGCCTGCACATTCTAAACTCTTTACTATTGTTTCTTTCCAGAATGATCTGGCTGGCATTGAGTCAAGTAGAGTCTAGAGAGAGTACAAGGAAGGCAGCGCAGTTTAGTGTAAACTGATATGCATTTCTCCAGTGCATGTGATCACTGCATGGGAGGACATGAAGTGGTCACATGCCAACCCCTCTGCTTTCAATTACTGTGATGGGACAGTCAGGAATTCTGAGCAAGGCTCCAGTGCTATGAGCAGTGTTGTCCCTGGTGATGTGATTGTACAGAGTGGCCAAAAAATCAGTTCTTGGTAAAGGAAAAGAAAATCTGTGGTTTTCTCTGGTTCGCACAAAAGTTCTAAACTAATAAATGTGCAAAAGCTGTTCAGTTTCTGCCTGATCACCAGGATGTGGTTCATACTAGGTTCTTTTTCTCTACATGAAGATTTGAAGAAGGAGTCCCATGTTTGGGAGAGTGTAGGAAGAGCTCTGATTGTAAGTGATGTGCCCATTGCTGGCCCATTAAATTCCAGTAGCACCGGCTGCCCGCATATTGCCTTGTATTCAGTACCACCCCTGGACGCTTCTGCTAGGGAAACCATCAGTGAACACAGGGCAAGCTGAACACAGGGCACTTTTCCCAGAAGGCAATAGCAAGAGCTTCTGTCTGACATTCACAATCTCTGGGGCTTGGGACACAGATTACTAGAGCAGTTGGCTTCACTGCAAGTAGTGGCTTGCCTAGGAAATCACCAAGGTCCCTGCATCCCTAGGATGTAGTTTTCATTACTTTCCTTAGCTTCCTGGTTTGGGTGAAAATAGATGATTTTTGTCTTTGGGAGGTCTGGGCATCTCTGCACATCTCTAGAGTTGCAAACCACTCCTGGCACTTGATCACTTAAATGCACTTAACAGTGCAGCTGGATCAGCTGTGAGCACACTCCCCAGAGACTTTGTATGAAGGAAAGAGCAGGTGGAATAACTCACTAGGAATTATTTGTGTTGATTACTATTGAAATCCTGATACTTTGTAGATGTTGTAATAAGGCCATCCTGGTACAGTCAACTTACCTGTTGTTGGTTGATGGTTGGTTGGTTGGTTGGTTGGTTGGTTTTTTTTAATGCATTGCCTCCCAGAACCCCTGGAGACCTTAAAGCTACATCTGTGGCTCATGGTACTGTTGGTGAGGAATGGCTGACTTTGAAAGTGGTAAACTGGCTTTAGTTCCAGTGGAGTCTCAACTCGGGAGTGATGTGTGTGGCCTCTCTCTCAGATTGACATGGATGACATGCTCTTGGAAGAACTGGCACCAGTTGGAACAGTACCCATGCCATCCACCTTGCACCTGGAGGCACCTGCGCTCCAAGTAATGGAACCTGTCCAGGAGCCCCCGGTGCCAGATGCCTGGATGCCACAAGCAGGGCCACAGGAGCTGAGCTACAGTGCTAATGGTGAATGCCAACCCTTTCTGGACCCTGGTAAGACACGACTTTTCTTTTCATTCTGGGTTTGTGTTTGAGAGCTAAAGAACTGGGAAGGTTTTGGTTTGAGTTAGAAATATGAATCCCCCAATGGCCCTGAACCACTGCCATAAAGAAGTGGAGGGCTGAGAACAGGAGGTAGATATCTTTTTCTAGGTCCCCCAGTGCAGTGAGTGATGCGCATCGGATCGAGTGGCCTTGGGAGTTGGGTATAGTGATGGCCTTGCCCAAGAGACTTTTCACCAAGAATGTTATTTGGGAAAACCTCTTGTGGGAGTTCGGATCCTCTGGTGAAAACACAGTTGTTCACCAAGTTTTGAGCCTGTGATGTGAGGTAGAGGGAGGGCAAGTTAGTTCCTTTTATGGCATGCAAAGTCCCATTTTAGAAGAGGACTTTGCAACATGCTTCCTTCAGATCCTTAAAAAGGGTGCGGTTCTTTATAGAATAAGGTGAAAAAATGTCAATTTCACCATGCTGTGGTGGCACATGTCTTTATTCTCAGCACTTGGGAGTCAGAGGTAGGCGGATCTCTCTGAGTTCGAGGTCATCCTGGTCTACAGAGTGAGTTCCAGGACAGCCAAGACAATACAGGGAAACCCTCTCTCAAAAAGCAAAACAAAAAAGGTCAATTTCATAAAACCCCTGACTAGAATGGTATTTTTAGAATGTGGTGAGGAGACCTCAGGCATTAGTTTAATACAGATAAATGAAACACACACTAGTGTTTGAAGCTCACTGACTCTGGCATAACAGGCGAGTTCTAGAAGGAGCTAGGTCCAGTAGAGAAACGCAGCTGGGCCCTGTAGCCTTTGTGCCCTTGTGTTTCCCTTCCCTTTGGGGTTCTCTGCTCCATTTCTCCCCTCACTGGCTCATGTGTGGCTGGAACCCTGACTCCTGGGGGTGGTGCATTTTGAACATGTTGGCACTTGAACTAAACTGGGTAACACTGAGACAGCAAAAGCAAACAGCAAAATGGAAATCAGTGAGAACAACCCAAGTTACCAAAGCAAAGTGCCTGATGCATGAGTAACTAGCAACAGCTAAGGCCTAGAATTCCTTTTTACAATTCCGTATTATTAATTCAGCCAAGATTAGGAGCACCTGAAAAGAACCAGACCAGACACTGGGAAATTGTTGATGCACAAAGCAAAAAAGCAGCCTTCGCCATTCTGGAGCTCCAAGTCTGGTGGGCAGTTGACACATTCCATGTATGATATGGAAAGTAATCCTGGAGGGCATAGGTGACAATGAAGCACATTGAGAGACACCTTACCACCAGTTAAGAGAACTGACTCCAGGAGGAGGGGTTAGGGGGAATGCCTATGGGAAGGGACCAGGATGGGCTTGCTGAGTGAGAGCCGCGCATACAGGGGGGGAGAGGACTCTGAGCAGAAACACTAGGGCCAGAAAGAACACCTGCATCTGCACTGGGAGGGACCGACTGGAGTACGAGCCAAGTTGGTGATCATGGAGAGGAAAAAGCAATTTCAAAAATATTCAGCCTATGTGAAACATAAGACTTGTGACTGACTGACTGGTTACTGAGTAATGAACGAGAAAGGTGAAGGATGCAGCCTAAGTCTCTGGCCTTTGACCTGGGTAGATGGGAATGTCACTCATTGGTATGGAGAACTCAGAGGGAGACTGGCTTTCAAAGGTCAAGATAAGGTATGACCACACCAGGCCAGAATAGTTTTAAATGATGGTAAGAAAGAAAAAAGAAACACTGTAAAGTCCATACTTACACATATTGGTTGAAGCAGAACTATATAATATTATTGTTTATATTCTAGTATTTATATTGCCTTCATTTCATAGTCTGTTGAGAAGTTTAAATTTAGCTGGGCGATGGTGGCTCATACCTTTAATCCCAGCACTCGCAAGGCAGAAGCAGGCAGATCTGAGTTTAAAGCCAGCCTGGTCTACAGAGTGAGTTCTAGGTCAGCCATGGGTACATAGAGAAACCCTATCTTGAAAAACAAACAAACAAAAAAAAAAACCCAAAGTTTAAATTTTTGTACATATATGTTTGTAATTAATTTTAGAACTTAGCCATCCTACTCAGTTATAAGTCTATATACTCATTCTGATTTTGCATGTGATTTCTTTCTTATCTCAATATTGCACATATATAATCGCAGAGCAGTAGTATTAATATTATTAGTCATATTCATTTTCATACTTTCTAAAACACAAGTTTCTATCTCACTCAGTCCCAAAGCCATTCAGTCTCAAAAAACACACATAGGCTTATATTAATCATAAACTGTTTGGCCTATTGCTTATGTTTATTACTAACTAGCTCTTATGACTTATATTCCCTCATAATTCTTGTCTTTGTTTAGCCATGTGGCTTGGTACCTTTTCTCAGTGAGGCATTCTCATCTTGCTTCCTCTGCATCTGGCTAGTGACTGCATCTCTGCCTTTTCTCTTCCCAGAATTCTCCTAGCCTGGTTGTCCCACCTATACTTCCTCCAAGGCTACTGGCTAGTCTGTGTTTTATTAAACCAATATGAGTGACAAATCTTTACAATGTACAAGAGCATTATCCCACAGCACATTGACATTCAGTGTATTTTTAAAAACAGGTATAATGTATTAATGAAGCAAGTATTAAATAAAAATCGGAAGAAATTAGCCTGTTTAAAATGATATAAAATGGTGCAAGACTTATTATCACATTATTTATTTAAAAGTTACTTAAAGTTTTGATTTTTAAAAAAAATAAAAGCATCTCAATATTTTGCATGATAATCATTTTGGAAATTGAGTGAAAGATCATAAGATAATGGTTAGTGGGGAAATAAATGTAAAAGTTATATATGAATTTGAGTTTATCTGAAAATCTGGACCATATCCCCTGTTGGTAAAAAATGAACTTTTGGAGGATATAAGTACTGCAATTTATAATAAAATAGTCCCACACTAGCCCAGAATGGAGTATAATAAAGGTTTATTTATTTAGGGGTAGTCTCACATAAAAAGCAGTGACCAGTAGTCCTCTGCGTGAGCAGGGAACTAGAACCAAATCCAGCAGCCAACGAGTCTCATGTGCCCCTATATCTGCATATATAGTACATATGACTATGGCCAAAGTGGGCCAGCCTCCCAAAGGCCATTGGCTGAAGGAGTTTCCACAGCACCTCCCCATTTTGTCTAAATAAGAGTTCCAAACCCAATACAAAACTATATATAATAGGAAAAAATATCAAGTATAAAAATTAGAATTACAACAAGCATAAACAATATCAAGCAAGAAACATATGCTAAATGTTTTAATAGTTATCCTATTCTAAGCAGCCTAAGTCTTATATTAGAAATGGCTTGGTTAAGTCATGAGAGGAAAGTAACTATGGCTATCTAGTCTTCAACCCCATAAAAGTCCTGAAAAGGGAAATAATATTACTTGAGTAAACAGGAAGCACAATCAAGCAACTTCCAAAAGGTGTAAGAAATGACAGAGATAACAGACTACCTGGGCAATCACCCAAAGTCTCATTTGCAACACTGGAGCAACCATCTTTGGCTAAGGTCTAAAGTATCTGACAGACCATTTTCAGAAGCAGGAAAATTTTCAAAACTGTCTTACCCTGTTTTGGCAAGGTTTGACAGTCTTTTTGCTTGTATTCTGCTTGTCCAGTCTGGACGCCATGCATTTTGTCAGCAGTTGAGCAGGGGCAGTTCTTTGTTCAAAGGCCAGTTTTACCAAGAAAACAAACTCCAAGTGGAGTGTCTTCAGTGCCCAACATTCTCTCAGGAATAGATTGGTGCTGCCAGGAGCAAATGTGTCTCACATCAACAGAATACTAAGTTATTTAAATGCCATGTTTTACAGCTCTTTGAAGTGGATGAAGATTATCTATCTATGCAGAATCTAATCTGTATGTAACTAAAGTACCTGACTAGTATAACCATAAGTATGACAAACAAGGATGACTATTGTTCTATAATTCTTAATACCTATATAGCTTAAAGACTAAGGCTTTATATTAAAATAGTAAAAAAAACTTTAAACAACTGTGAAGCAAATTGGGACAGTGACCTCCAAATGTAAACAATATATAAATATTTTGATCAGAGGTAGAAATGTATAGTGCAATATGATAAATATATTCCAAAATTGTATCAGTATACAAAGTATCTTAAGCAGAGGTAGAAACATGTACGCATACAATATGATAAAATAACTTTGCATAGGTACACAAATGTTGTAAAAAGAAATAGGAGAATATTCAATATAACAAATATAATTTGAATTTGTATCAATATACAAGAATCTATACCAATATAAGTTTTCTATAAATAATAGCTTACAAGTATTCTCACTATCACTATTATTATTAGTGTGAGTAAGCTCACACTAATCTACCTATTATCCCATCCAATTCCTTTTTTGCCTTAAGATATCCCTTATCCTACTTAATTTCCACCCCCAACTGTATACCACTTATAATCAACCCCAATAAATGTCCCTAACCCTGAGGACAAACTTTGTTGGGAGAGGGAACGTCGTTTTCTAGAATTACTTCCTGCTCTCATGGGGGTGATTTATTTCTATGGGATCCTGTAAAAAGTAAAATGATGGTTAAGTTCTAAGATTACTGTCTGGTGTAATTGCAAATAATTTCTGAGTAGTCAGTAGGGCTTTTTGAAGTTATGTATATGTATAGGAGTCATTTAATCATAGTCACTAACCTATTGCCACATTCGTTAATTGCAAAATTAAGAACTTAAATGCAAACTACAAATAGAGCTAACAAAGACAAAAGCTTTAAGAATCCCTCATTGCCAGGTGGTGGTGGTGCTCGCCTTTAATCCCAGAATGTGGGAGGCAGAGGCAAGCGAATCTCTGTGAGTTCAAGGCCACCCTGGTCTACAGAGCAAGTTCCAGGACATCCAGGACTGTTACACAGAGAAACCCTGTCTCAAACAAACAAACAAAGAAAAAATCCCCACATTTGGGACTGGAGAGATGGCTGAGTGCTTAAAAGCTTAACTTTATGCCTGACACCCTAGAACTTTGGAATACTGTAGACTATCTGCAGTCAGAAAGAAAAAGGGTAAGGAGGCACTAGGCCTGGGTGCTTAAACTGTATCATATAAACTATAATTAGTGCCTCGCAGCTAGAACACATTTTCACTTGCCTAAGCTTTGGATTTTTTGACTCAGTTAATGAGATTTCACTCTGAGTACATGAAAGATGCCAAAGAACACACCAAAAGATTCTTTTTCTTTTATTGTTTTGTTTTGTTTTTAGAAACAGGTTTTCTCTGTGGAACAGTCCTGGGTGTCCTGGAACTCTGTAGACCAGGCTGGCCTTGAACACAGAGATCCTCCTGCCTCTGCCTCCGGAGTGCTAGGATTAAAGGTGTGCACCACCACCGCCCAACCTAATTTTAAAAAAAAAATGTGTGTATGTCTGTGTGTGGATGTTTGCGTGTGAGTGCAGGTGCCCATGGAGGCTGGAAGAGGGTGCTGGAGTCCCTGAAGCTGTAGTTACAGATGGTTGTGAACACCTGACGTGAGTGTTGGGAACTGAACACTCATCTCTGAAAGAGCTGTGCGTGCTCATAACCACTGAGCCATCTCCCTAGCCTGAGAAGATTTTTTTTCTTTTCTTTTTTTTTTTTTTTTGGTTTTTCAAGACAGGTTTTCTCTGTAGCTTTGGGCCTGTCCTGGAACTAGCTCTTGTAGACCAGGATAGCTTTGAACTCACAAAGATCTGCCTGCCTCTGCCTCCTGAGGGCTGGAATTAAAGGCGTGTGCCACCACCACTTGGCTCCTGAGAAGATTTTTTTTAATAAAACAAGTTTATGTTTATTTATTTTGTGTGTGTGCATGTGTTGATGTCCATGCATGTGTGAATGTCAGAAGAGAGTTTGCAGGAGTCACTTTTCTCCTAGCGTGTGAGTTCCTAGTGTCAAACTAGACCTTCATGCTTGTGGGCAAACTGTTTTACCTGATGAGCCATCACTAGCTGAGAAGGCTATTGTGAATTAAATCTCTTTAGAATTCCCTGTTCCATTAAATGTTAATATAGGTAATATCTAATGCCCGGCTATAGTAATGATACCTCATAGAGCAGTGCACCTTTAGTAACATGATCTTTGCTAAGTGGAGCTTAGTAAAATGATTGGCTGAACATTAGTGAAGGATCTCTTTCTTAACCTCCAATTGTTTTATATCATCACACTCCACTATATTATTTCTTTTGTACCATAGTCTACAACTGTAAATCGCCTCTGAAGTTTAGCAGCTTAAAGGAGAAAATGAAAAGAGGGGGGTGCTTTTAAAAAATATAGACTTTCTATGAGCCAGGAATTTCCAGAAGATTTACAATGTTTCTGGCTCGGTCTCTGTGAGCTAGCAGAACCCTCAGTTTCTTGCTAAGGGGACTTCTCCATATGCGTGTCCTCAAGACAGGCTTCTCTCATAGGAGATGATCTAAAAGAAAGCAAGACATGTGCCACAATGTTGTTGGTAACCCAGTCACACACCGTCACTTCTGCAATTTTCTCTTTAGAACAAAGTCACAGATCCACCCACGCTTAAAGGGGAAAAACATCTCACTCGATGACTGTAAAATAATTTGATGACTTAGCTTATTTGAAAACAACCCATTCTTTCTTGCATTTAGAAATTGGATCCATTTTCAACAATGATTTAATAGCATGTGAGGGCGGGACGCCATTTACTTGTGTGTAGTTATCTAGCTGTGATTTCATTAAAAGCCTAAAAGTAAAAAGCCTCTTATTTTGCACTGAATGTGCTTATGACTGAAGGCCCATAGGTTTAGTTTACCGTTGGACTGATTGTTGGACATTGGTTCTCAAGAAAGGACTGCATTTACATTTTGTAGATTGCTGTTGTTTTTATTAAGTTTTAGAGTCAGCTCACTGTGAGGATTGTGTTACGTCTGAAGATAGTTTGGAGAATACTGCTGTATTAATGATACTGTATTTTATGAAGCCTGAACCTGAAATGTGTTTCTATTTATTTGGACTTTCTCAGGTGTTTTCAACAGTGTTTTAGAGTTTTCAAAGTATAAATTTTACACTGAGCTTATTAAATTATTTTAGTCATATTAATGTTATCATTAATGGGATTATCTTATTCAGTGCATTTTGGATTGTTCTTTGAAAATATATAGAAATGCTATTGATTTTTCCATATTGATCATGTAGCCTACAAACATACTTGCCTTGTTTATTATGATAGATTCTTTAGGGTTTCCTGTATATGTATAAAATTATGTCACCTATGAAAGGTAATAGTTTTGTATCTTTTGTTGTGTAGTTTCCCTTTAGAACAATATTAAATTGAAGTAGTAAAAGTACATCCTTGTCTTGTTCCAGGTCTGGGAAGAATTTTATTTCTTCTTTCATTATTACTTTTATATTAGGTATGGGGGCTTTCATAGATAGAATATATCAAGTTGAGGAGATAATTTTTCTCTTCCTACTTTGAGTTTTTTTTAATTTGGGTAGCAATATTTTTGGATATATCTTATTAATTAATTGTTCTTTTACTCACTATAAAATGATACCCTTTATAAATAGTAAGTTTTGGGTTTCAGTATCTGAGTTGTCTAGCTGTCTTATGAATAATAATTATAAAACATTCCCTTTAATATCTTGGAGGCAGAGGCAGGCAGGAGGATCTCTGTGAGTTCAAGACCAGCCTGGTCTGCAGAGTGAGTTCCAGGATAGCTAGAGGTGTACAGAGAAACCCCGTCTTGAAAAACAAATGAAAGCAAACAGGGAGTGCAAAACTCCAGCAGGAGCTCTGCCTTTCCACTGAATTGTGTAGTCCGCTCAGATCTAGCCTGGTCAGTATGTAGTTGGAGTTACAGATGCCATTTTATTTAGTCTTCTATATAACTCTCTTCTCTCTCACACATGCACTGCTTTCTCTTGTGTTAAGTGAATATAGTGTAGCACTTTGCTTTAATGAACATTCCCTGTATCTAAGTTAGTTCTTAAGTAGATGATTACAGCTCCCCATTTATGCTTAAACTTATCATCAGTTCAGAGTTATATTAACAATGTCATTAAATATAGAAACGTTAGTGCTATATAGGTCTATATTCTTTACTTCTGTATTAGAATCATATTCTCAAACCTGGTATAAGCCCCACAGTACATTGCTATAATTATTACTCCACATGGTTTTCAGGATTTTAAAAAGAAATGAATGAGAAAGGAAAACAAATTACAGCTTTTTTAGCTTTATTGTCATGTACGGTTTTATTTCTTTAGAAGGATTTGAGCAGGCAACTCTAGTCATTTCTTTACCATGTACCAAGTTTTCTCTCACGTGCCTCATATGTGGTGCTGTTGACAAATACAGTACCTTCCTACATGGCATAGAACTTGTTTTCTCAAATGTTTGAGTCAAAAGAAACAGACTTTTTGATTTATAATGTCTTTTCCAATTATATGCTACTTTTATTTGTGCTATTTTTTCATGCGGCTTCAAGTTACGTTCTCAGAATCTCTCACTTTCAGACTGAGAGATTACCCTTTTTTAAAAACATATATAGCTATTTTCAGGCAAGTCGGCTAGCAGTGAATTCTGTTTTGTTTTTCAGGGATATCTTTATTGCATGTTCATTTGGGAAAGACAGAATTCTTGAATATAGGATTCTTTTTCCTTCCTTTTTATTTATTCATTTACGTATTTATATTTTATATGCATTAATGGTTTGTCTACATGTCTGTCTGTGTGAGGGAGGGTGTCAGCCCCTGGAACTAGGGTTACAGACAGTTGTGAGCTGCCATGTGGGTACTGGGAATTGAACTCAGGTCCTCTGGAAGAGCAGCCGTGCTCTTAACCACTGAGCCACCTCTCCAGCTCACTTTTCATTTTTCTTTAAGCACTTTGACTCTGTCACCCCACTGCGTTTTAGCCTCTTGTTTGTAATGGAACTCACAGTTTCATTTCAAACTAAATTGGTATAATTAAATCTTTATTTGACTAATTTGGGGTTTAACGTCTTAGTAAATTTGCTTGCTACTAACCTTAAAACTTTTATTACATTCATTTATTTGTATGTGTGTATATAAAAGTTCCTGGAATTGACTTTAAGTCACTGAGTTTGGCTGCAGGGGCCTTTACCTGCTGAGCCCTTATACTGCCCTCCTCTACTAACTTTAATCTAATCAGATTTAATCTCTATGTAAATAGTTCACTTGTAATTGGGGGTCATTTTTCTGATTTTTCAAGGTCTCTCTCTGTCTCTCTCTCTGTCTCTCTCTCTGTCTCTCTCTCTCTCTCTCTCTCTCTCTCTCTCTCTGCTTGCGGATCTTCTGTAATTATCCTACTTGGAATTCATTGACCTTCCTACGTATGTAGGGGAGTTCTTCTCAATATACTTTAGGGATTCTATCCATCATTTCTTTAACTATTTCCTCTGATGCCCTACAGAAATACCTGTCATTCCAGAGTGACCATGAAGAAGTTCTGTCAGACTGCTTTCTAATCCGTAGTTTATAGGGGGCTAGAAATCACTAAAATTACCCAGTCATCAACTTAACCTGGAGCACACACCACAGACAGCTCAACAGGTGAAGAGTGTCCTTTCCAAGTGCCTCAGTTGGCCTAAACCTCTCGTAGGCAGCTCTGCTGGTTTCTGTGTCTTCCAGGCCACTGCTCTGCTCTCAGAGTCTTCTTTGCAGCTTGCCTGGTCTGAGAGTCTTCTTTGCAGCTTGGCTTGTTTACTCCTAGAATGAAGGGGCCCAGTGAATCTGGTCAGTTTCAGTAACTTTCTAGAGTTTTTTTTTTTTTGAGTTTCTAGACTTTTTTTGAGTTGTTTGCCTTCTGTCTTAAAGGCTTCCCTGCAGAACGAAGTGTTCATTTTTTAGAGGAAACTGCTATACAACACATTTAAATTACAGTTATTACAGTATATTATCTAAAAATACCATTGCCTTAAAAATATAAGATATGCTTGTGAACATAAAAATATACACCTACTGGAATGTGGAATGTAGTCCAGGCAGACCTAGAAACTAACTATGGAGCCCATATTGGCTTTTTTTTTGAGGCAGGGTTTCTCTATGCAATAGTCCTGACTGTCCTGGAAATCTCTCTGTAGACCAGGCTGGTCTTGAACTCATACAGATCTGCCTGTCTCTGCCCCCAGAGTGCTGGGATTAAAGGTATGCGCCACCACTGCCCACCCATATTGGCAGTCTTTCTGCCTCAGGCTCCAAGGTGCTGCAGTTAGTCATGAGCCAGCACAGCTGGTTGACCATCACACTTTTACAAACATCTGGTCACTTGTCCTTCTGTTGATTTCATTACTAATTCTTTTGCTGTTTTTTTTCTCTTTTTTCTTTCTTTTTAGTTTTTTTATATATACACTGGATAGTAATCCTCTAAGATGAATAGCAAAGATTTACCCATTCTTTAAGCTATTTCATTACTATTGTTTCCATTACTGTTCAAAGGATTTTTTTTAACTTAATAGGATCCCACTGGCCTGTTCTTACTATTATTTTCCAAGATTTGGAGTTCATTTCTGAAAGGTTTTACTAATACCTATATCAGGACATATTTCACCATGGTTTTTTTTCTGGTAGTTTAAAAGTATCAGGTCTAACATTAAAGTCTTTGATTTTTTTCTTTCTCTTTGGAGACAGGTTTTCTTTGTGTAATCCTGGCTGTCCTGGAACGCTGGGATTAAATGTATGTGACACTACTGCCTGACTTCTTTGAGCCATTTTAAATTAATTTTTAATCGAATTATTAGTAGGGATAAAGTCTTAATCATGGGCATGTAGAAGTTGGGTAGTGGTGGTGCACACCTTTAATCCCAGCATTTGGGAGGCAGAGGCAGACATATCTCTGTGAGTTTGAGGCCAGTCTGGTCTACAGAGTGAGTTCCAGGACTGCCAAGGCTACACAGAGAAACCCTGTCTCAAAAAAAAAAAAAAAACAGAACAAAAAGTAGCATTTACATGTAGATAAATTCTGTTTTCCAGGTACCATTTGTTGAGGAGACTATTTTTTTCCTCCAAGTTTTATTTTTGGCAACTTTGTCAGTATGGTTCTGTAGTATAATTTGAGGTCAGGTTTGATGCCTCTGGCATTCTTCTTTTCAGTGAGAGCTGCCTTCGCTGTTTGTATCCTTTGTGCTTCTGCATGAAATTTAGGGCCGATTTCTAGTTCTCTGAAGAATGTAGTTTGAATTTTGAAGGTTGGTTACACTCTACCACAGACCACTTTGGGCGACAGTGCTATTTTTACAATTTTAATTCTGCTACTTTGTGAAGTTCCTCAGTCTTCTAGTATATTCCTCTGATTCTTTCATACATGTTTTGTAGTTATATTATAGAGGAATTTTGCCTCCTTGGTTAGATTTATTCCTAGGTACTTAAAAATATTCTATTGTTAATTATGTGTGCATTTGGGGCACATGAATACAGTGCCTGCAGAGGCCAGAAGAAGGCATCAGATCCCCCAGACCTGAAGTTACAAGCAGCTGATGTCTTCTGATGTGAAGTGCAGAGACGTACTGCTTTTGCCATTTCTCCAGCCCCTATTCCTGGTATTTTTTATGGTATACTAGATGGCATTGTTTTTTCTGATTTCTTTCTCAAGGTCAAGTTTTATATTAAAAAAAAGTTACTGGATCTTCTTTGTTGATTTTGTATCATGCCTGTTTGCTGAAATTCTATCAGATCTTTGATTCTTCTATCTTAGGGTCTAAATACAAGAATTTATCTTCAAATAGGGATATTGGGCTTCATCCTGTTCTGTTTGTTTCACTTTTATTTCTTTCTCTTGTCTTGCTGCTCTGGCTAAGATTTCAGGTGCTATATATTAAGAGTAGTGAGAAAGGCTAGCATAGAACTTTCAGAGGCTTTGGTTAAGTCTTTTCCAGCAGCCAGCTGATTGGCTGTCTGGTCTAACACTTCCTAGATTAGTTAGTGGGTTTTCCTGTGGGTTTCGGGAGACAAATAAATGTAGGTAGCTTTGAATCCTGGAGCAGTTCAGGGGAGACCTTAAGTACTGCAGCATGATTACGTGGTGGGAAGTAGGGAAACTTCGGCCAGTGCCGGGATGCTATGCAAAGTCCGTGTTTCATGTCAAGGTTGACTTTTGCATACTGGAGAAGACTGCATTTTCTAAGTTTCTCCTTTTCTTTACTCCAGCCCCTGCCCGCTACTGTGCTATTACCATGTACAAGGATGCTCTTTCTTGTCCTCTGTTCTACTCTCCAGAAAGATTTGCATTTTCTCATATCTCTGCCTTTCCACCAACAACTAACACCAGCTACCTCAAGGGTAGTTAGCTCCTCTCTGTTTCAGTCCTATTCCCAGGAGAACTTGGCAGTGGTTGGGTGGGTATACTCTGCCATCTTGGACTGTTACCTGAATCAGTATTTTACACATTAGCTTGTTAGTCTCTTCCCAGTTTTAGTGTGTGCCCTCTGTTTCCTCGCAGCAGCTTTCCTTTGGGGTGTGACCCTCAGCTTTTTTGTCTACCCCATATTATCCCTTCATATTATCTTAACTTTGAAATCGAAACAAAAATCAAATAGCAAATTTTGAAGTACGTATCTTCTTTTTGAGGCAGGTCTCACTCTGTAGCCAAGGTTGACATGGAACTTGAAATCCTTCTGTCTGAGCCTGGAATTATAGCATGCACTGTCAACGCCCAGCACAGGAATCCATTTGAGCTCCCTATCTTTCATTTGTTAGTCTTAAAATTGAAACATATGGTTTCTTCTTGATAAAACAAACAAGGAATTTCTGTCCATTTCTCATGCCTTAATCTAAAATACAAATTAGTATTTGCCTGCATGTGCCATTTTAATAATTCTAACATTTAACCATCAGCCTATTTGTTAGCTCATTTCTGTACCAAATGTTCCTGTAGAGAAGTATACTTGGCCAGCAATGAGGAGGATGGAGAAAAAGAAACAGGAAAAATAGGGTGCCAATGAAGGCTGAAATGGTGGGAAACCAAGTAGTACTTAAGATGTTGGGCAGAAAGACCCACCTCTGCCAAAGCTACTTTGGGGTTTGATCCTCAAAAACACATCTATCTTATAGTTGCTAAATTTAAGTGTAATAATAAACACAGAGATAATGAATTTTAAAAAGATGTTGGGAAGAAACACTACCTAGCAGTTCATTTGGGTTATTTATTTTGAACTGCCCTTTCTAGACTTCTGCTGACACATAAAGACTACCTTTTGCTGCTGCCAATTAAGTACAATACAATGGAAATGTTTCTGTGAAGGGATCAAGTGAGCTTATTCCAGTAAGCAATTTCCTAACACGTGTGTTCACAGCACTCTTCTCCGACACCTGTGTTCACACCACTCTTCTCCGACACCTGTGTTCACACCGCTCTTCTCCGACACCTGTGTTCACAGAGCTCTTCTCCGACACCTGTGTTCACACCACTCTTCTCCGACACCTGTGTCTACGCGGCTCTTCTCCAACACCTGTGTTCACACCACTCTTCTCTGACACCTGTGTTCACAACACTCTTCTCCGACACCTGTGTTCACACTGCTCTTCTCCGACACCTGTGTTCACAGTGCTCTTCTCCAACACCTGTGTTCACAGTGCTCTTCTCCGACACCTGTGTTCACACCATTCTTCTCTGACACCTGTGTTCACACCACTCTTCTCTGACACCTGTGTTCACACCATTCTTCTCCAACACCTGTGTTCACACCACTCTTCTCTGACACCTGTGTTCACACCATTCTTCTCCAACACCTGTGTTCACAACACTCTTCTCTAACACCTGTGTTCACACCACTCTTCTCCAACACCTGTGTTCACAGTGCTCTTCTCTGACACATGTGTTTACACCGCTCTTCTGGGCACATATGTTATATCACTCTTCTCTGACATGTATGTTGATACCACTCTTCTCTGACATGTATGTTTAGACCACTCTTCTTTCACATGTATGTTTACACTCCTCTTCTTTGACACATGTTTACAGAACTCTTCTTTGACACGTATGTTTAGACTGCTCTTCTTTAAGCACTCAATAACAGTAATTCCCAGTTTTTAGTATACCAACATTCTATGAAGATTTACTCCATAGTTTATCTCTAGCATAAATAAATGTATTATCAAAATAGATACAGAGCTAAATGCATTGCTTTTAGCACATGATTCATTCACCTGAGATCACAAAAAGATGGCCTTCTCAACTGTTGTTTTGTTCTTATCTTTTCAAAAGACTCTTCTAAGTGACTCCAGATGAAGGAACAATTTGGGGAGGATATGAGTATTTAGAGGCTATATATCCATGTAGTCAGCCTATATGCTAGAAAAACCCTTGATGAACCACACTGTCATGCTTCTCCCTTTTGCTTCTGTGACCAGGTTATCAGTTACCAAAGCTTGACATGAACTTCCCATTGGATCATAGAGAAGAGTCATGGGTAAAAGAATTACAGGATCCCAAAGATATGAAACAATTGCTTGATCCCAAGATTGGTAAGTAATGGTTCCTTTCTGGTCCTGGGAAGGAGGGGAAAAAAGCGCAGTAATGGGGGTGAGGAGCATGGAAGTGTGTCTAGGCATTTCTATTCACTATTTACTTTCCTCCACTGGTTCTCTTTTCCGAACACAGTGACATCTTCAGTTTCTATTGCTTCTCAGGTTTTGAGATGGGGCTAGAAAATGAAGAGGATCCTTCAAAAGAGAAAAAACTGGAAGATATGTACCCTTTTGTGGTAACTTTAGAAGGGAATGCTCTCCATGGTCCCATCCTGCAGAAAGACTATGTGCAGTTAGAAAACCAGTGGGATCCACCCCCAGAGGATTTACAGACAGACTTAACCACACTTGGAGACCCTCAGAACCCCACTCTAGGAGAGACACCTGAGACCTCCAATTTGGAAGAACCTCTCAGCCCAAAGCCTCCAAAGAAAAAGAGTCCTGGAGAGAAACCTCACCGATGTCCTCAGTGTGGAAAATGCTTCGCTCGGAAGTCCCAGCTTACTGGGCACCAGAGAATTCATTCGGGGGAGGAGCCTCACAAATGCCCTGAATGTGGAAAAAGGTTCCTGCGGAGCTCAGACCTATATAGACATCAGCGACTTCACACCGGAGAGAGACCCTACGAATGTACTGTATGTAAAAAGCGGTTCACTCGGCGCTCACACCTTATTGGGCACCAGAGAACCCATTCTGAAGAGGAAACATATAAATGTCTTGAGTGTGGGAAAAGATTTTGTCATGGATCGAGTCTTAAAAGACACCTGAAAACCCATACAGGTGAAAAGCCCCATAGATGCCATAATTGTGGAAAGAGTTTTAGTCGCCTGACGGCGCTCACTTTGCACCAGAGAACACACACGGAAGAGAGGCCCTTTAAATGTAGCTACTGTGGGAAAAGCTTTAGACAGAGACCGAGCCTTGTAATTCATTTGAGAATCCATACAGGGGAGAAGCCATACAAATGCACTCACTGTTCTAAAAGCTTCAGACAGCGAGCGGGCCTTATCATGCACCAGGTCACACACTTCAGAGGACTTCTTTAAGAACTCTTAAGGGAAGCAGGTCCTATGACAGTTACCATTGGAGCCTATAGGAGCTGTTTGTCTTAGAAGCCTTTTGTCTGAACTTATAAGTACAGGTTTGATGGTGCTGTTTTTAAAGCCCATCTTTCAAGGTGTAGGAGTTCTAGAGTGACTACCTATCCTTGCAGTTTTTCCGAATTTCATACATTCTGTCTTTTTTCTGTTGTTTAATTGCAATGGAAAGTTTTGATTCCAAGGCAGTTAACTGTATGATAAGCACAAAGCATAGACATGGTGGCAGTCGTTTAGAGATAGGACCAGCGTAATGGAAGCACAGCGTCTGCCATCCCACTGCCACACCTCTCCCCTCCGGAATTGCTGAAGGCAGCTGTGTGAGAGTGGCCACTCAGATAGACATGCCTCGTGTGACAAGAAATGAGGCAGTGAATTTTGTCTAACAATACAAACGTTTCAGGAGGATTAGGGAGAGAATGCCATTGGCCGAAGGAGCAAGCTTGTTTCCCTTTCCAGTCTTATGCTTAGAGCTGTGACATTGAGCTCGGACTTTTGCGGGGTTTGCTGCTCTGCTTAGCTGGCCATCTGGGGTAATGGGGACTCCAGTGGAGTTCTGTGCTTCTGACTGCTAGGTCTAGCAGAAGTAACTCACAGTTGAAGTTGTACAAGTAGAATCTCTCTTTATCTGGATGGACTGAAGAACAAGTATCGTGGCTTTTCGTTCTGCTTTGGTATTCTCTCACGTTTATTTCAGTGCTTTTGAAACTGTGTTCATTCTCTATTCAGTGTCTCCCTAAGTATGTGTCATAGAAAACTTCGTTCTGCAAATCTTTGTGGAAACTGCTTCTAGCTTTTGTCCTTCCTAGATTCATGATGCTCATCAGCATATGAGACTCTTGGAAAGGGCGTAGTTTAGTAAAGGAGGCTAAGGCACCTCTTGTAGCTCGGTGCTTTCCAAACTTATTTGACCCCTGAACCTTTGTCATGTACTCGTAGTAATAGCTTGCAGGACTATTCTGCAGGTATCCCTTGGGACACACTGCCTTAAACCAGTATGTCTGTAGCTATCAGTGTAGTCCCGTAGCTCTAAACCTAGTTATTTCCAATTTCAAGGATTTTAGGAAAAATCATTTGAAAATATACATCTTTTGTATTATACACACATCATTTCAAGGACATTAAGATCACTAAGTGACATAATTTGTGGGTTACTTAATGATTTGAAGCCTCTGAATTTTATACTTACACATCATTTTCAGAGATGACAGTCACTACGTCACATAAGTTATGAATTACCTAGTGATTCTTGATCTTTTTTGAATTTTACTCATAATCACACACACAAACACATACATACACATACAGAGTTGCTACTTATATAAGTGTTCTAAATGTAATCATAGTAACAACTCAAGTCTCATAGTAAGGAAGAAAGTCATTATCAATTGAAGCTATTGATATGTGAAAATACTCGTTGAGCTTAGTCCTTGTTATTAGATACATGAAATGGGACATTCAAGTATATTCCCTTTATGAAGATGCACAGTCATCTTTAAAGTAGAACTAAGGAAAATGTATCTCTTCATTGCATTCAAGTTCTTTGAAGTGATATGTAAGTATTTGGCGGGTATGTATTATGTGCCTAACTTGTCCTGTTCTAGTCTTAATTGAAGCTAGTAACAAAACATAATTCATGTGTAAGGCTCATAAAACTTTATAATATCTCTAGTTAAACAAGAGTTGGGAAAAAATGGAGAAAATACAAGAGAGCTTATAATTAAGTGCCAAATCATATAAAGTGCCAGAGCCAGGATGTGTCTTTAATTCTTGGCATCCAGGTCCCTGTATGATGCTGCTAATAATTCTGGGATTAAAATTAGAGGAGTCTGAATGTAGAGATTAAAAAATACAGAATGTAGTGGCTTCTCTTTCTCTCTTGTGGAATTGCATTTAAACCAGAACAGTGCCTTAGAATGGATGTGCCCAACCGCTCTGTATTTATACACTATTTTAATAAAATGGAAATGTGTATGCTCTTTTTGATTCTCTTGACTTGAATAATCATTTGAACAATTTAGAGCTGCTTCCCTAAGCGGGGACAACAAGCGCCCCAATAGACTTCTCTGTGCCCATCCCAAGTTGGACTCGCTTTTCTGACTGCAACCCTAGTGCTGTGGTTAGCTAGCCGGACCAGTGGCAATCGTACTATAAACTGTATCCCCTCCTTTGTCTTTATTGTGAGTAGATTTATACAGGGTAGAAAACATTGTGGAATTTTTGTTACTTACTGTGCCCTGTGTAGAATAATAACCATTAATAAACGTTTGTGGCATAAAATCAAGAGGCATGTGAAGTAGTTCTTGGAAACAGGCTGCACTGTTGGTACACTGCATGCGTGTGCCTGATTGGGGCATATACAGGACCTACCTCCTATCATAAAGGTGATAAACAGCACTCACCTGATAAATACTATGAAGACTGAAATATATTTTGTTCAGGCCCTACACAGTATTAGCATTAGTAAAATCAAGCATATTGTACTTTATTTCTTTCTAATGTAATAATAAAAACATTTGAGATTATGGGTTTTCTCTTAAGTATGGCTTTGGTCACATTCTATAATTTTTACACATAATTTTTCTTGATTATAAAGTTGTTATAGTTTTCATTATAATTCCCCCCCTTTTAGCCCAAGTGTTGCTATTTTCATGTTCATTTTTGGTTTTGCTTTATTGCAGTTGAAAAAATGGTTTCATTTCATTGCTGCTTTTAAACCTCAATTTAAAAAGACTTGTATTTATAAAATTTGTTAAGCATCCTAAAAACTATAGAAGCTAAGGTTTCATTTGTGAACACAGTATTTAGAGTCCTGGCCTCTCCACTGCTTTAGTATCTTCCTCCCCGTTCTTGTGAAGGAAGAGGAGCATAGAGAGTGGGTTGCTCCCAATTCTGTCTCCCTGCACACCACCTTCCCTTGCTTCAGGGGAACTTTTGTAATGTCCTGTGAAATCATGTTACAATGTGGGTAACAGTCTGAGTAAGCCAAGAGTAAACCAACTAGGAGTAGTATGGCCTCTCCAAGCAGGCTCAGAAGATTCACCCCCAAGATCCCCTCCTTGCCTCTCCTGAGAGCAGCCAGAACGCACCGGAGTCCCTTAACGGTTTTCCACAGCCCTAGCCTCCTAAGCAGCAGGGCTTCTTTCTTTGCTTGCCAGTTTGTTCACCCAGGACTACAAATAGGCAAACAGTTCACTACTGGTCACCACAAGGTGCCTCCTTCCTTAGCGTTTGCTGGAAACCAGGGTTGGGCTCTTCCAGAAACTGCACAAGTTGCAGCCCATTACCCTCTGTCGGTGCTTGCCTCCTGGCCTGGCCTAAATATGCTTTTAAAAAAACAAACAAACAAACAAAAAACAGCCGGGCAGTGGTGGCGTATGCCTTTAATCCCAGCACTCAAGAGGCAGAGGCAGGCCTGGCTCTACAAGAGCTAGTTCCGGAACAGGCACCAAAGCTACAGAGAAACCCTGCCTCGAAAAACCAAAAACCAAACAAACAAAAACCAACACCCCCCGCCCGGGCCTGATGCTGCTTCTGTAGTCATCTGTATCACAGGTGTAATGCAATGGGAGAGAATTCAACTCTCAGCCTGTCAGCTCGGGAACCTGTTTTCTCAGTCCCCCACTAGGCACTTACCCACCTAGTTTTCGTAAGGGACCAGATGCCTTTCTCCGCTCAGCGCTATAGGTTACCTCTTTTCAAGCCTTTTCCAGCTTACACTGTTAGGCAGGCCTTCTCAAAGATCTAGACAAAACTAATTTCACATTTCCTAACTATATTAAGACGTTAAAATATTGCGATTTTTATATTTTAAAAATTTATATTTAATACATTTCAAAGGATATTTATGTGTGTGTCTAAGCGTATATGCATACCATGTTTGTGCATGCAATCATAGATGTCAGGAGAGGGCATTGAATCTCCTGGAACTGGTGTTACAGGCAGTTGTGAACTTCTGGATGGGTGCTGGGGGTCGAACCTGGGTCCTTGGAAAGAGAAGCAGCTACTCAGTCCTGAGCCATATGCACTACTCTGTGCCCTAATGCATGAATTATGAATTACTGGAGATTGCCTCAAAATTTGAAGGTCTTTTTTATAATCAAAACCTACCTGTTGGCCCTTGGAGAAAGCTATTTTCCCTTATTTTTAAAATACATTCTTCTGGGTGGTGGTGGCACATGCCTTTAATCCCAGCACTAAGGAGGCAGAGATAGGCGGACCTTTGCTGAGTTTGAGGCCAGCCTGGTCTACAGATGAGTTCCAGGACAGCCAGGACTACACAGAGAAATTCTGTCATGAAAAACCAAAAAGAAAGAAAGAAAAGAAAATACACTCTATATATTTCTTTTTTTTGGGGGGGGGGGGGGTTTCGAGACAGTGTTTCTCTGTGGTTTTGGAGCCTGTCCTGGAACTAGCTCTTGTAGACCAGGCTGGCCTCAAACTCACAGAGATCCGCCTGCCTCTGCCTCCCAAGTGCTGGGATTAAAGGCGTGCACCACCACTGCCCGGCTCTATATATTTCTTTAGCTATGTATTTCCCCATAAGATTCCCTCCCTCTGTGAAAATAGAAGAAATCAAGTCCCCCCCCCCCCCCCCGTCTTAATTGGGAGTGAAAGGACACTGTCTTCAGAGACAGCTCATCCTGGCAGAGTTGGAGTCTCTCATCTTAAGATGCTATTTACATGGTGCTACACACACACACACACACACACACACACACACACAACCCGCATGCCTATGTATGCACCAGGGGACAAGAAAGGGAAGTCTGTACTTCCTATCCCAATTCCTTCACTTTTCAGACAAAGAAAAGTGTTATTAGTACTGAGAGGTTCTGTGTTTACCAAGCAAATGACCTTGGCAAAGGCGCCAACGCTTGATTTCTTAACCTGTTGTGACAGTTAGCAAGCCTTTCTGGAAACTCTTAGCTGGGTTTCCATCAACACGCACAGTTAATGGCCCTTGCCTTTGGATATGGGCACCTTTGAGATTGCTACAAAAAGAATGTGGCTGATGTGACTCTGTGTTCGGAGATGAGACCATGAAAGACGTTACAGTTTTACCCACTTTTCCACTCAACACTCTTGGATCCCAAGCTACAAATGTTACTATTTTAAGATCACCATTATGAAGAGGACACACATAGGGTCTTGGGAAGCTGTAAAGTAATGCAAGTTTTAGTATACTCTTGAAGCTAGGATATACATTAAACTAATTTGTTTTAAATTAAGACATTAATTGTAATCTCCAGGGTACACACTGAAAAACTGGCCTAAAACTACAGGTTTTTTTTTTATAAAAACAAAACAAAAACAAGCCCTACATCTGGTAAAAATATAAAGAATAAATGACAATTGTGGGGAGCCCAACCCTGATTAGTACATCTCCAAGGCAACGGGTAAACCTAAGGCTCAGGGAACATCTCCGAAGAGGAGGTGGAAAGATTTTTAAGAGCCAGAGAGTACCAGGGCAGCTGCTGCTAGCGTCTTCCAGACAGAACAGGGAAGCAGAGCCAACATGGAATCTCAGCGGTATGGTTGCCTAGACAAAGACCTGCATAATGACAACACCAGTTGAGATGCCAACATGGACGGCCAGAATTTCAGAGGTCTCACCCCTAGATGAAGAGCTGCAGGCGATCAGTGGCTGCGGAGAGAAACGGTTTCTCCAGGGATGAGCTCTCTTATAGGTGATCAGTCCCAAAGTGCTCAACTGTAGACACATGTATATGCAAGCAACACTAAATGGACTCAATAGTAGGTGTAGGGGTGTGTGTGTGTGTGTGTGTGTGTGTGTATGTGTGTGTGTGTGCACTTCATAGTGAGACTCTATCTAAAAATTAAAAAACAAAAACTGGACTCAATAGGCAGGTGTGTGTGTGTGCACTTCATAACTTCATAGTGAGACTCTATCTAAAAGTAATTAAAAAACAAAAGATAATACCACATTACCAGGAAAATAATTCATTTAGTAGAGTGTTTGCGGCACAGGCATGAGACAATAAACTGAATCCCTAGAACCCGTTGTAAAAAGCCTGACTCAGGTGCATACATGCCAGTGATATCAGCACTGGGAAGGCAAAAACAGGATAATCTCTGGGGCTCACCGATAAGCCAGCCTAACCTCTTCAGTGAGCTTCTACAAGTGAGTGACCCAATTTCAAAAGCAAAGTGTGGGCTGAGGAGGTGGCTGAGCGGGTACAAGCACAAAGACACGAGTTCAGATCCCCAGCACTCATGTGAAAAGCTGGATGTGCTGGCAAATGTGTAACCCAGGCACTGACGGGTAGGGTGGGGATGGCTGGAGACAAATGGATCCTGGAAGGGCAGTTAGCTTGTAGCTGATCCAGCCAAGAAACTGCGAGCTCTAGGTTTAGTGTGAGACCTTTTCTAAAATAATTAGAAGTAAGGCAATGGAAGAAGATATTCCATGTCAATCTGTGGTCTCTACGTACACATATACAGGCAAGCACACTCACCCATATACACATGCATACAACACACACGCGCATATGCACACACACACACACACACACACACACACAGAAATAAATAAAATGGATATCTCCTGAGGGATGACATTCAAATTTGTTCTGCAGTCTGCACATGTACATGCACAGACACAAACACATACACACAAAATAAAGTGAAACCGTGTGCCAGGAAAGCACCTGTTTAAAATAAAAGACAGGGGGCTGGAGAGATGGCTCAGAACTTAAGAGATTTCCAGAGGTCCTGAGTTCAATTCCCAGCAACCACATGGTGACTCACAACCATCTGTAATGGGATCTGGTGCCCTTTTATGATATGCAGTCAGAACACTGTATACATAATAAATAAATAAATCATTTTATAAAGGGGAGTAGGAAGATACATATATTAAAAAATAAATAAAATTAAAGGCAATAAAGTATTGAGGATATAAGACACAGAAGACATAAAATACAGAAAATATCAAAATGAATACTATACATCCTATCTTTTGTTTGTTTTCCGAGACAGGGTTTCTCTGTAGCTTTGGAGCCTGTCCTGGAACTAGCTCTTGTAGACCAGGCTGTCCTCGAACTCACAGACATCTGCCTGCCTCTGCCTCCTGAGTGCTGGGATTAAAGGCGTGCACCACCACTACCCAACTTTACATTTTATCTTATTGGTAATCACATTAACTTCATTTGATTTTATTTTAGGTGAATGACTGTTTTGTCCCAATACCAGGTGCATGCCTGTTGCCCCAGGAGGCCAGAAGAGGGCGCCAGATCACTTGTGAGTCACCCTGTGGATACTAGAACTCAAACCTGGGTCCTCTTTAAGAGCTAACCCCTGAGCCTTTTTCCCATACCCTAGTTGCATTAAATTTGAATGAGCTAAATTATCAATAAAAACATAAACATTAGCTGACTGGATTTTTCTTTCTTAAGAATGTTATTTGTAGGGCTGGAGAGATGGCTCAGCAATTAAGAGCACTGGCCGTTAGTCCAAAGGACCCCAGTTCAATTCCCAGCACCCACATGGCAGCTCACGGCTGTCTGCAACTCCAGTTCCAGGGGACCCAACACCCTCATGCAGGCAAAACACATAGGTGGTTTGCCTACATATGTCTGTACACCACATGTGTGCAGCGCCCACAGAGGCCATAAAAAAGCATCAGATCCCTTTAGGACTGAGTTACAGAGAGCTGTGGGATGTGGGTGCTGGGAATTGAACTTTCATTCTCTGAAGAACAGACAACAACCACTGAGCCATCCCACCTTATATTCCTCTCTAGTGCTGGGATTAAAGGTGTGCACCACCACCTGGCCTCTATGGCTAACTAGTGTGGCTGCTGGGATTAAAGGTGTGTGTATAGCGCCACTGCCTGGTTTGTATGGCTGACCAGTGTGACTGTTTTGCCTTCTGATCTTCAGGCAAACTTTATTTATTAAAATACAAATGAAATATGACTACAGTGTGGAAAATAATACATTTTAAATACACACACATAACAATATTAATTGCAGAAGAAGAGATCATGAACTTGAGAGGGAATTGTGGGAGAAAAAGGAATGGTCATGACGTAAGTACAGTAGTACATAATCACTATTAAATTCTTAAAAAACTAACTTTAAAAAGTGTGAAAAAAGACTGAACTATCATGTATATCCCTTAAATACATAATTATCATATGCAATTCAAAAATAAAATAATAAATTACATTAAAATGTGCAAAACTGTACCCCCCAAAAAAGCTAAAATTGTTATATTAATGTCAGGAACAGTATATGTTTTATTTTTTTAGTTTTTCTTCTATTTTTGAGATAATATAGTTATATTTCTTCCTTGCCTTTCCTCCCCACTTAATGCCTCCTTTCTCTCTTTCAAATTCATGGACTCTTTTTCCAATGTTGTCACATGCATGCATATATATATATATACCTCAAGCTTATTATTAACTAGTTCTTAAAACTTAAATCAACCCATTTCTAATAGTCTGTATTTTACCACGAGGCTCTTGGTTTGTTACCTCACATCTTGTTTTTCCAGCTGCTGCTGGTGTCTCCCAAACTCCTCCTCCTTTCTCCCTTTAACGTTGCTTGGATTTCCTGCCTGGCTCTATTATGCCTGGCTGTTGGCCAAATCAGCTTCTTTATTAACCAATGATAATAAAATATATTCACAACATACAGAAGAACATGCACATCATTTACATATATGTGGATATATATGTGTGTGTATATCTTTTTGGTATCATATTATATATATAATTTAGAAATTATATATTATATATAATTATATTATATATAATTACTAAGTTGTTGTAACATTTTATAAGGTATTTCTCCTTGCTGGTCAAAATTCTCCATGTTACAGGGGAAACAACATTGATAAAATAGTTTAGCCACTTAACTCAAGAAACAATTAAGGAACAAGGACAGTGAGTCCAGGAGAGATTGATGTCTAAAATTGCTGCAGTATTATTTTAACTGTCCATTCTTTCATCAAAGCCTGACAAGCTAAAAATGGCAGAGGAAAAGCCACAAATAATTCTCACCTCCAAAATATCAGTAAAACTACTGGCAAATCATTTCAATCAGCATTTTAGGGTCATAAAAATAACTCAAATGCTTATGTTTGTCAGGAAATGAAAGGAGGAATTTGAGAAAACAGGTGGCAGTTCTGCTTGTTGTCAAATGAAGGAGGAAGTCTAAGTCCCTCAGATAGTTATTATCTGATCTGTTCAGAGGCTCCCTGGAAGACCCCATTGATAAGGAGGGTTATATTAGACTGAACTTTGCAGTCACCCATAAAAAACTATAGGGTTAGGAAGGGAGTTTTATAATAAAGGTGCCAATCTAGCAGGAAGAGCAATATACCTATAACATTTATGTTTCAGTTAACTAACACCATATCCCTAGACTTAATTTCTATCGCCCAAAAGAAACTAGCCTTGAAAAATGTAATAACTATCCTTATTATCAATCTAAACCTCAGAGATTTAGGCAAGTTCTTACTATATGCTCCAGGCTGGACTTGAACTCACTGTGTAGGCCATGCTGGGCTTCATCCTACCTCAGCCCTCCAAGTTCCAGGATAGTAAGCATGCACTACCATGCCTACTTTTTCTATTACCTCCTCTAAAAATTCTGGCCTGTTTGAAGTTTTTATATCTATAACCATGATTCAAATTCATGTATTCTTCTGGTGTTTTATATTTTCATGCCTAGGCACCAGTATCCCAGTCTAATGTTGTAGACTGAGAAATCTGGGGCTGTAATGAATGAAAACAGTTGAGGGTAAGTTGAAGTTTATATGCAAACACTCCTTGAAAGAATTATTTTGCTAGGGACTGGAGAGCTTGCTTAGCAGTTAGGAGCACTTGGTGTACAATCATGAAGACATCAATAATTAAAAATGGAGTTTGTTGATCGAGATTTTCTGTCCCACCTGGTCCCACGGTCATTCAGTACCAAAGAAACACACAGAGGTCTACATTAATTATAAACTGGTTGGCCTAGTGGCTCAAGCTTTTCTTATTAATTTTTATAACTTATATTTTTGTCTGTGTTAGCTGTGTGGCTTGGTACCTTTCATCAGTGAGGCATGCTCATCTTGCTTCCTCTGTTTCTGGGTGACAACTGTAGACTCAGCCTTTCCTCTTCCCAGAATTCTCCTGTTCTTGTCACCCTGCCTATACTTCCTGCCTGGCTACTGGCCAATCAGCATTTTATTAAAATACAAGTGACAAATCTTTACAAAGTACAAGACCATTGTCCCACAGCATTCACCCACACACACTTTTTTTTTCAAAACAAGAATTCTGAATCTAATGTCCCTTGTTTAGCTTTCTTCCTGACCATTATCCATAACAACATGTATCCAACACTCTAAACAAAGAAAAATATCCATTTTTTGAGAATGTGGGCATAGTTTTTCTACTTCCTGCTGACTGGTGGCACTGATAATCTTATGGGTACCTAAAGAACATTTAGAATTATGAGCAAGTCCTGACTGGAGTATCCTGTGAGGCTTGATCATCTCAGCCAGCAGTTTTGAATCTGTTCTAGATGTAGAACTCAGACATCTGGGCCATCTGGATTTCTCAGGAGGTCTTCTTTGATCAAACTTGAGTTTTCTTAACCCAGAATGAATCCAGAGCCTCTCATTTCCTGTCTAAACAAAAGCAAAGCCTCTTCTCCAAAGTAACATATATTTTGACTTATATTATAAAGTCAAGGCATTTTCAAAATACATAGGTTGGATTAATTCAGCAACATTTATAATCAAATGTCGTTTAGCAGCCGTAACACAATAACATATAGTATCAAGACTCTGTGTATTCTCCATCTTTACGTGGCTTTATTTTAAACTCTATTTTTTTTCTTTTTCTTTTTAATTTTTGGTTTTTTGAGACCAGGTTTCTCTGTGTATCTGGCTGTCCTGGCACTCACTCTGTAGAACAGATTGTCCTTGAACTCACAGAGATCCACCCGCCTCACTGCCTCCACCTGTTGGGATTAAAGATGTGTTCTACCACACCTTGAATTCACAGAGATCCACTGGCCGCTGCCTCCCAAGGGTTGGGATTAAAGGTATGTGCCACCACACCTTGAACTCACAGAGATCCATCCACCTGCCAGAGTTAAGATCCCAAGACTGTGTAACATGCCAGCCGCACCTAGCAAACACCCATAAGTGATTCTAGTGCTGAGATAGATAGACAACTTCTTGCTTCTGCACAGGACAAACATATGCAGCTACACAAGCACGTGCAGGTGTATTTCCCTGCTAGCATGCATGTACATACACACATTTTTAATGTGTTTGGCGTTTGTTCATTATAAATACAATTAAAATAATAACACAAAAGTAAGACCAGCCTAGGTTACATAGTGAGTTCCAGGCAAGTATGGCTACAGATTGAGACTGAATCAAAAAGTTAGGTATATGAAAGTTTAAAATAGTACTTTTTTTTTCATCTTTTGAGACAGGGTTTCTCTGTGTAAGAGCCCTGGCTGTCCTGGATCACTCTTTGTACACCAGACTGGCATTGAACTCACAGAGATCTGCCTGCCTCTGCCTCCCAGTAAGGGGATTAAAGGTGTGCACCACCACACCCAGCATTGTAATCTTAGTTTCTAAAGATACTCAAAATCAGTGATTTAGAAAACGCATTTGCCCATACACGGCCATTAGGGTATCAAACTCTTACATTCAACCTGGCACTGTGAATTCTCTTCACTGCAATGAGACAAGGAGCAGCTAGAATAATGAAAAGACAGAGAACTGTTTGTACACAATAAGATATTCTAGTTACCAAGTTTCACAGTATTGACAAAAAGATCCCTAGAAACAAGCGGAAAGTTTGTCTTCTTCCCTGCACACAAGATGAATGCACAGAAATGTGTATTTCAAGGGTAGGAGGAAGGCTCCAAATGTAAAACACAACGTTGACATGCCCAGTGTAATGATGTGTTCTGTCTCTTTAAGAGACAAGCCACGCTGCTCACTGCCTCCCCAAGCCAGGCATGGAGGCACAGGGGGCAGAGATGGTTTTTTGGTTTGTTTGTTGGGCTTTTTAGTCCACAGGCTCACCATGCAGGCCTGACTGGCCTGGGACTTGTTATGTAGACCAGGCTGGCCTCAAACTTACAAAGGTCTGCCTGCCTCTGCTGCCTGAATGCTTAGGATCAAAGACTTGTGCAGTCATACCTGGCAGTGACACAAGCTTAAAATCCCAGATCTTGGGAAGGCAGTGACAGGCAGATCCCTGGAGCTTGTTGACCCTCTCTCTGGTCTACTGGAAGGGCTCTTAGCCATGAAGAGATGGTCCAACAACTGAAGTAAATAGGCTCCATGGGTTGTCTTCTCGCCTCCACACACAGGAATGCATGCACACCTATGCATACATGTGAATCCACACAGGAATGCATGCAGACACATATACATACAAAGATACATTTATATATACTAATGATGAACAGGCATATGGAAACTGAGATTAAAGGTCCAAAATCATTTATAGTGCTTTCAAAGGAAATGAGTATTTTTGAGTAGCTATAACAAATGTAAAAAGGATCTCAATGCCAAAGCATACGAATTTCAATAAAAGAAATAAAAACATCTTGATGAACAAAGACAGACTCTATTCTTAACATGAAACAATCTACATAAAAATGGTGTCAGTTCTCCCCAAAACTAGTCTATTTAATACAGTTTCAAGCAATGCCTTTTGTACTCACTATTTACTTCTTAAATTATGTGGGTATGCACAGCCCCTAGAATAACTAAAGATGTGCTGTCAAATAAAAATAGAATTTGGAGGGATCACTCTACTCCCTATTAATAAATACAGATGATCTTTGATTTACTCTGAAGTTTATCTAGATAAATCAATTTTAAGTGGAAAATATCCTAAGACGAAAATGCCCTTCGGGTACCTAACCCACTGAACACAGTAACTGAGAAACGCTCTACAATGCGGAATCTTGGCTGTTTTTCTCTCACCCTTGCATAGGTGACTGAACGCTAGCTACCCACATCGCCAGAGACTATCTGGCTTTGGGTTGGATTTGGTTTAACCTGTTGATCTAAAGATTAGATGCTAACGTGAAAAGGCAGCCAGCAAACACAACAGAAATGGAACAAAATGCATGCACCATTGATCTGATGGCACTGCTTGGGGCAGTTCAGGACATTATGCAAATAATGAGAGGTGCAATGAGTCCTTGGACCTGGTTCCCGAGGAGGCGGTGGAAGAGGGCTGTTAGCGTGCACAGGAGAGAACTACTGGATATACTTTCCTATAGAATTAGCAAAAGTGGTCCACGAGAGCTGGCTAGTCCTTAAAAGAAATAAAAACATCGTGATGAATTCTAGAGTATTTCTCTAGAGCTAGTCCCTGCAGCGCACCATTCACGCCGTTCAGTATTTGTGCACTCTAGGAATAACAAGCTGAACAGGTGGGACAGGCACTTGGTTGGTATGAGACTTCGTGGAGAGAGGGTTCCCATCTGTAGGACTGAGGTAGTAAGGCCAAGCAAGCCCGGCCCGACCTCTGCCACCATTCTGTAGCAGCAGGACTCAGGATGAGACAAAGATACCTGCTGAACTAGGTGGGGGGTGGGGGAAAGAAAGACTTCTGCCCAGAGCCTGAGGCGAGGGGGCGGAGCCGAGCAGCTGCAGGTCTCACAAGAAGGCTGAGAGCCACTGAGGCTGCGGGGTGGTGGGTGGAGCACTGGAGGCTGCAAGGACCCGGAGCCCGAGGGCGGGGCTGCAGGCAGCCTTGGGCAACTTGTCGCGGTGCAGCACGGTGAGGCACACTGAGCTGGCTCTGCGGCGGGTGAGCGGGTGAGCCAGGCCGATGGCGGTGTCGACGGCCCTGTCGGCTGCAGCCCTATCCGGCCTGGTAATGCGATTGTCGCGTTGGGCGGCGATGCGCGGCTCCTACAGCGCTTTCTGCAAGGGGCTCACGCGCACGCTGCTCACCTTCTTCAACCTGGCCTGGCGGCTGCGCGTGAACTTCCCCTACTTTTATATGGTGGCCTCGGTGATGCTCAACGTCCGCCTGCAGGTGCGGATCGAGTGAGCCATCGCCCGCCACAACAGCGGCCCCCCGGGTGGAGAGCGCCATCTGCATCACCCGCGCCACCCCCCCATCCCCTCCAGGCGGCCGCTTGAAGGACCTTGGGGCCGCTCAGGGCCCAGAGACAGTGGCGGGGGGCGCAGACGGAACTGCCTGGGTCCCTCCATTTTAGGCCTCCGCGGAGGGCCACAGTACTGCATCCCATACTGCAAAAACCCTTCGCAGCCGAGTCATTTTCCGCGGCATCCAGAGAATCATCAGAGTCTGGCAAACCTGTTGCCTCCGATTGGCCAGAAAGAGGGAGAACCCGAAAGAGGGTGTGCTACTGCAGGATTTACCAGGCCCTGTGCAGTAAGGTAGGTGCGGACAGGTTGGAATGGGGGCTGGTGGGTATAACTCGTTTGTGGAAATAGGGAATACGCCATGGCACACCTGCTGCGTAGCCAAGCTTAGAAACTGAAAAGGTAGGCAAGGCTCTCCCGTGTCTCTGGTGGTGGTCCCATGATAGGGTATCGGGAGACAGGGAGCCCCTCTCACCCACCTCCAGGCCTCAAGTCCCTTTTTTGTTTGTTTGTTTTCGAGACAGGGTTTCTCTGTCTAACATTTCTAGCTGTCCTGGAACTAGCTCTTGTAGACCAGGCTGGCCTCGAACTCACAGAGATCCACCTACCTCTTCATCCTGAGTGCTGGGATTGAAGGCATGGACCACCACCACCCTGGCTTCAAGTCCCTTTTTTGTAGAAGCCTCCTAAGATGTAACCTGAACCCCGAATGACAGAGTGAATTGGGCCAGTGAGCCCCCCAGGAAGGTGCTAGAAGAGGAAATATTTGTCCATCGGTCTCCCTATGTCAGGTGGTCAGATAAAATGGACAGTTCTTTTCTGAACCAAACCTCAGGTCTGTCCCCTTCTTTGCATGCAGGCCCAAGGTTAGTCTCTGCAGCTCTGTGCAGCCCTTCTCCAGACTGCCTCCTGCACTCTTGGGGATGGGGCAGGGGACTGTCCTCTGCCTGCTCCCCCTGCTCTCCCTGTTGCTCCCCTAACCCAGTCTGGGGCATTCCTGAGGCTCTCTGCATCTGCAGACAGGAAAGAACAGGAAATATTGGTTACAATCGTCTCTTTCCCCCACAGCCTGCTTCTCCCATCCTCCCTGTCTGCCCAGCAGCACCTGTGATGACACTGGTGAGACCCAGAAGCCCATCTTCCAGCCATGAGCAGCCTGGCAGCTGTGTGCCACAGGATCTGGGGAAGTGGGAAGGATTCCAGCAGCAAGCATCTGCTGTCGGGATAGGGTGGAGAAGCAGAGTGCACAGGAAGCCAACTCTGAAGTCTTTTTTTTCAAGCCTTGGTCTTCTGGGTGATGTCTCCCTTCTGTGATCATTTCAAGATGGATCCCTATGTAGAGATGCCTGCCTCTGTTCCTGAGCAGCCCGGGGAGCAGCTGAGTGAAGAACCTGCCTAGAAGAGGAAGGGCCTTTCTGGTAGAGGCCTAGAGAATGGTGGGGTTGCTCAGGCCTTCTGGCCCCGACATAAAAAAGATGCCAGTGTCCCTCGGGCACTGATATTTCCCAGTAACACTGTGAGGGAGACATATTCCCTCATCTCATGAACACAATGGGGCTCAAGTACCGGGCGTGGTTTGCCCTTGTTACACACAGAAGAAGGGAGGAGGCTCAGCCTGCCCTGGACCTGCATTCCCCCACCCCTTCTGCAGTCTTCTCCATGACCTAGAAGGACACTGGGGTGGGGAGGGATTAGAGAGCTGCCAGGGGCCTAGGGAGAAAGAGAGGCTGTGGGTTAGGGTAGCTGGGTATCTGCCTTTCCTTGGAGTGGACTAAAAGACAGGCAGATGTTGAGTTCATGAACAGAGAGGTTGGTTCAAGAACTTCCTGAAATTAGTCCTCTCCACCTCTCTGGTGCTTGACCAGGGGCCCCCAAGCAGTTGTGTGGTAGTGGACTGCAATGATGACATTGTGGTTCATGGGAAGTCGAGGAGCTACAGGCTGAGACCCATGGTATGGCTCTGTTTCTTTGTTCCCAGGCTTGTAGCCCCATCCCAGGCATCACATGGGAAAAGCTTCTCCTCCAGATATACTGAGCACAGTCTGTCCAGGAGGCCCTTCTTAGGCTAGACTCTCCAAATGCCCAAGGATGGCCCAAGGGATACTTTTACTATGTCTCCTACACTCCTCAAGCTTCTCTGGCACTGGTATCTCAAGGTCCATGCATTCCATTCCTGATATGGAAACCTTCAGCATGCTGGTCAGCCTTGGCCTACTGGGAGAAATGAGTATGGAGATGGAGGCCCTGCCTTCTTAGACCTCCTGCTCCAGGAAGCCCCTCCCTGCTCATGTCCAGGTATGGGCTATGGTGTGAGGTCAGAGGCACTGGCAATGGACTGGACTCTGGGCCAGTAGATGCGGATAGAACTAGGACTCTGCTTTGTGTTCGTGTCCCATTCTGGCCCTGAGTAGTCTGTGAGCCTCTGTTTTCCCCGCCCCCTTGGTTACTTTTCTTCCTCCACAGTGCCCTGGCTGTGTGATGGGGTCGTGATACACTTTATCACCTTGCTGTCTGTATTGCAAGCAGCAGAGCTTCAAGCAGCTCAGAGACTGAACCCGGATGGCTGTACATTTACATTTGTGATGAACTCTGCTCTGCCAGCACTGTCTGGTCAGAGATGCTGTTTCTGATGTTGCCCCAATGTTGTTGTCTCTCAAATTTAAAAGAAAATCTTCGAGTTCAGTACACCAAATACTGCCTGGATGCCTCCTGTTTTTCTCTGGTGCCATACCGTACCTAGTGTGGGAAAGTTGGTGGGGTGCGAGACAGCACTGTCCAAGCCCAGCAGGGGTCACCCAGAGAGCTGATCAGGGAAACTGCAGCTTCAGAGCCTCCTCCTAGACCACCCTTGACAGAACCACCACCCTCTGCTCCCCCCACACCAAGTGGGTAACAGTAGAGCCAGGACCAGAATGTTCCAGTTGGTCAAGAAGGTCTTTTCTTTGCTTCTAGAGACTGATGTCAGAAATGTTTAACTGAAGTTGAACTTCAAGGGTAAAGGGAAGTGTAGCTGTGATCTTGGAGGTCACTTGGTGCTGGTCAGAATTTCTTTTTTTTTTTTTTTTAAATTTATTTATTTATTAAGGATTTCTGCTTCGTCCCCACAACCGCTTCCCATTTCCCTCCCCCTCCCCCGAACAATTCCCCCTCCCTCATCTGCTCGAAGAGCAATCAGGGTTCCCTGACCTGTGGGAAGCCCAAGGACTGCCCACCTCTATCCAGGTCTCGTAATTTCTAAGAAGATAAATGACCCATAAGGGAATGGTGCTGAATGCCTGCTATTTCGTGGCCTTGGGAGTCAAAGTCTATTCTCTCAGAGTAACATTGCCCTGGGCTCCTTCAAAGAAACCAGGAACCAATCGGATTGAGGTGAGAAGGTGGTTGACAGACAAGCTGCCCAGTGGTGGCGCACGCCTTCAATCCCAGCACTTGGGAGACTGAGGCCAGCCTGGTTTACAGAGGGAGTTCCAGGACAGCCAAGGCTACAGAGAAACCCTGCCTCAGAAAAAGAAAACAAAAATCTACAAATGACATTAAGAAATTGGGGAATCTGGGTGGTCATGGCACACTTGGGAGGCAGAGGCAAGGGGATCTCTGAGTTTGTGGCCAGCATGAGCTACAGAGTGAGTTCCAGGGCTACACAGGAAAATCCTGTCTTGAAACATGTCCCTGCCTCCAAAAGAAGTTGAAGAAAATAGAAAGAGGGAGTGAGGTTCAGGGGGAGGGCGGGAAAGGAGGAATCTAGGAAAGTGGATGGGGAGCTCCAGGCTGGGTCCCTCCAGAAGAGGCCAGAAGCCTGGGAAGGAAGAACGTGGAGCGTGCGGGTGGAGCATCCACCGTACACTAAAGAAGCATGCTTCAGCAGAGGAGTACAGCCTGAGTTTAGGGGCTCAGGTTATACTCATTACAAGGCTCCAAGCACTCCCCGGGGGCCAGGGAACCGGAATAAGGACAACACTCCTAGCAGTGGTGGAAGTGAGTCCCTGTGGCATCTGCCAGTCCAAGCACAGATCTGAGCCGCTGAGCCTACCCTCTCCATCCTGCTCACCTCATTAGCATGTACTCTCAGATCTCCTGGACCAGCAAACCAGAGGAGGCAGGCAGGCTTGGCCTGTCATGGTGATAGGTGGTGCCAAGCAAACGCCGAGCCAAGCTCTCCGCCTTAGTTCTGCCAGATGCCTGGTACAGAGGTACGGCACAGCGCACTGCACAGCGTGCATTGGTTTGGTTTGTTCAGTGACCTTCTCGTGCTTGTGGGCATTCAGTGGTGGAAAAGCTGTGTGACATTTGTCAACAGGTCATGGAGCGGCCTAGTTACTAGGAAGAAAAGGAACTGAGTGATGAGAACTGACCTCCAAGGAGATCTTGCCCGGTGATTGCACTGTGCTTTGCATTCTGAATCTCAGCATAATCCCACACCTTTATCCTCTGTCCAAAAAAGAGGTGGGGTCTAAAATAGACCAGGAAAGAAAAGCCCATTTTCTGCATCCCTGTCCCTGGGTAGGAAGAGAAAGGCGGGCTGGAAAATGGTGGAAGAGCAAAGGTAAAAAGGTCCATTCTGCGTGAGGTCCAGGACTCGGATAAGAAAGCCTGGGCTTTGGGGAGTTGACCTGCTCCAAACCGAGCTCTCTATGGGGAGCAGCTAAGGCCATGCAGAGATGGGCCACCTTCTCTCTGTACCACCTCTGGAAAGTTCTAATCTTAGTGACTGAGTCAGGAGAGAGCAAGTTGGCAGTAATCAGGCAGTTCTAGGATAAACAGAGCAAAATGTATGAAGAAAGTGAGAAGAGCGAAGAGCAAACAAACGTTCCTGTCACTGATCCCCTGCTGCACCTCCCACAAAGGCTGCGGAGTCTTGGGTGAATGTGGAGGCACGGGGGAGTAGAATGTGAAACTGAGCTGTGGCAAATCCGTTCTTCGTTCCTCCCAATTCTTGCTTATCATTCCATATAGTTGATTTTTTTTCTATATTCAAAGCTGCCTTAGCCCCTTATAGGAAGGTATATTGCATTTCTCCATGTTTTCTCATGCCCTTTGTTTCTGTTTTCTGGAAGTTTTTTTTTGGGGGGGGGTATCTTTTTTTGTTTGCTGTTATGCAATTTTATAGGCGATGAAATGACAACTGTCATGAAGGATAAATACGTGGCATACTCGTGATGGGTTTCTAAATACATGCTTTTAGATGTAGATGAAAGGTCGGCATGGGTGGGGCTTTTGTTTAGCTCCAGCATCTTGGTACCAAGTTACTTTCCTCAGCTCAGCCAGGGGTGAGAGGCTTTTTTGAGGAAAGGGTCACATTCTGGGTCACAGCAGCATTTAAGAATGCTACAGTCTGCCAGGCAGTGGTGGCGCACACCTTTAATCCCAGCACTGGGGAGGCAGAGGCAGACAGATCTCTGTGAGTTCGAGGCCAGCCTGGTCTACAGAGTGAGTTCCAGGACAGGCTCCAAAGTTACAGAGAAACACTGTCTCAAACAACAACAACAAAAAATGCTACAGTCTTCCATTGCCTCAAGCTGGGTACAGTTCTCTCTCTCCAATACCAATATATTCAGTTGAGCCCATTACTTTCCTAAAACTTTTCTCTCTTCACCATTCATGGCCCAAATTAAATCTTGTCTCCTAGTCTCTGTGGACAGACATCCATTAGGCTTATAACTATTTCAGTTTGATGCATTAAAATGGCTTATTATAAGAATCCATTTTAGATTCCTTTCAATACACATTAGGACAGTATGTGGTCATATGTCTATTGGCCACTTGTATTTGTCTTTTCAAACAGAAGCACTGTGTTTTTAAAAAGAGGAAATGGGGTGTTCTTTTCCATCATTGATTAATGGGAAATGATTTCGGGCCAGGCTGTCAGCATGAATGTGTGCGGTAGACAAGTGGCGCTTGTTCCATCCTCCACCCTCTCTACTAACACATGGCATAGCATCATTTAGGAACACTAGCTGCTCTCCAAAGTGAAGCAGACAGAAACAGCAGGCGGCCAGAACGATGAGTGGGACCGAAAGCGGGTCTGGGGGGGGGGGGGCGGAAAGTCAGCCAGCAACAAATAGGCACCCCGTGCAGGGTGAGGGCAGGGTGGGGGTGGGGCTGTAACTATGTGATTTATGCGGGCCTTTGTGGTACCAGTGTACTGTTTGCCACAAACGGGAGCCAGGACATCTTGACTTGCTTGCTTGTGACTCAAGAAAATTAATTCTCATGTCCAAGCCGTGGCTTGAAAGAGGCTCACCATCAATCCCCATGAGAACCTTTCTGTTAACATAGGCTTCATACATGGCTTTGGGATGAACACCTGACCAACTAATCTAAGGGCTTAGGAATTTCTCAGCACAGAACTGTGATGCCATGAGCAGAGCCTTTCTGAAAAGGTTCCACTCAAACTCTACTTTGGGAAACATGAATTCCTTGCATTTTTCTTGTTCATGGGACTTCCAGCAATCTTTGTCAGACTGTACTCAAATACATATTGCTGCAGCTCCGTATGTACCGAAAGGTATTCACTGAAGCAAGTTCACTGAAAATTACATATTGTGGGGTTGGGTCAGAAACACAGACATAGGCTGTGTGGTGGTGGCGCACGCCTTTAATCCCAGCATTCAGGAGCAGAGGCAGGCGGATCTCTGTGAGTTCGAGGCCAGCCTGGTCTACAAGAGCTAGTTCCAGGACAGGATTCAAAGCTACAGAGAAACCCTATCTCGAAAAAACAAAAAGAAAGAAAGAAAAGAAATGTAAACATGGAACTCATGTCTCTTGAGTACTAGCTGTGCTAGCAGGAAATTGAATAAATTTGTGCAATCCCGCGTCCTTGCCCAGGTTTAGAAGTCCCTAGTGGCAGATGGTGGAAGTGCAGGACCTGCTGGGTTTGGGTGGTGATGCCTGAGATCTGGATGTGTGCAAGGCTGTCAGACAAACGCTGTGGCATCGGGGAGCTAATCTTGGAGTGAACTGCAGTTGGGGGCACTTTGGTCCCATGCTGCCTTCTACCAGCAAGCAGGAACACTGAGGCCATTTGAATGTGCTTTCATCCCCAAACACACTTCCTGCCATTTGCTCTCGCCAAGGGGCACACAGCACAAGGAGACTCCGACAGAAATGAAGAGCGTGACCATGCCCAGCCAGAGTAATACCCACTGGTACACAAACACTACAATGGAGACAGTATTTTCTCACTAAGATCTTCTTTCTCAGGTTGAGCATGGTGATGCACGTCTTTAGTCCCAGCCCTCAGGAAGCAGAGGCAGGTGGATCTGTGTGAGTTTGAAGCCAGCCTGGTCTACAGAGTGAGTTCCAGGACAGACAAGGCTGTTACACAAAGAAACCCTGTCTCTAAAAACACATACACACACATACAAAGATTTTCTTTCTTTTTCACTGATGAACTATTCAAGCATTCAGGGCCATGACTAAAAAGACCAAACTTAAGGAGCTGGAGAGATGGCCCAGTAGTTAAGAGTGCAGACTGCCACTGCAGAGGACCCAAGTTTTGTTTCCAGCACTCATGTTGAGTTTCTCACAACTGCTTGTAATTCTAGATCTGCAGAATACAAGATTGTCTTTTGGCTTCTGTGAACATCTTCACTCATGGGTATATTACCCTTTACCTGTCTTCCCATAATTAAAAATAAAATAATCATAAGACCAAACCTTGGAAGGGGAGTGGCTCATGATCTCCCATACTTAACTGAGGAGCTATTGACAATTGGTGGCTTCTAGGAGGGGGAAAGGAACTAATTTAAGAGTTCAACCCCTAGTGGGTCATCAATGTTTCAGTGGATGGTTCCCAAACCTGGGCGTATCTAGTAAGCACACATCAGACAGGGTTGTTTTCTCATTCCTTCCTTCTTTCTTTTTTTAAAGACACAAAGTTGAGAGTGGACAAGGAAGTGGGCATGGGACCTGAGAGGCATTAGGAGGAGGAGTGGAAGATAAATGTGACCGGCATACATTATATGAAATTCTCAAAAAAATAATACATATACTATATTTAAAAATATGGAAAGGTGCTTGTAAGAATGTTGTTCAATATTAAATGTTCAATAAACATTAATTGTTATTCTTAGAAAAAATATCAAAAGTAAGTGTTCAGGTGTAGAAGGTACTGGGGGTATGGATGAAAGTCACAGAAAATCTCTACGGTTAAATAAGAGAACTTCTGTTGGGAAATTCATGACGCAGATATCTGAATACAAAATGCTTTTAAATTCAACAAACAAGATGAAAAATACTTTCCCTGTGCCATTCTATAGTTTATCTTTGTGTGCTTTTGAAACAAGATCCTGCTCCATAGCCAAGGCTGGTCCTGCCTCAGCCTCCCAAGAACAAGGGTTACAATCGTGAGATGATATTCATATTCACAGTTCAAATGCTAAGAATAAAGTAAAGAGAATACTAGAAACTCAGGAATAGAAGTACCAAATTACTAAAAAAGACAGTCCATATATCCATATAGGATGCAGGGCAGTGGTGGTGCACGCCTTTAATCCCAGCACTCGGGAGGCAGAGACGGCCAGATCTCTGTGAGTTCGAGGCCAGCCTGGTCTACAGAGTGAGTTCCAGGACAGGCAGGGCTGTTACACAGAGAAACCCTGTCTCAGAAAAACAGAACAAAGCAAAACAAAACAGCCACCTATGTCTCAGTAGAAGCCCCAAAGGCCAAGGGGGCGTGTGTAATACAGTTCAAGCTCTCACATAAAAGAACTGCTAATCCAGTTTACTATAGCCAACAAAGTTAGCATTCACAATCAAGAAAAGCTAGGGTTTTTCAAGATAAGCTTCAATTTAAAGAAATCATGACTGCTAAATTATCACTGCAGGAGACACTTGAAGGCACCCTGTACACAGGAAGTAGAAGATAAGACAAGCGGGAGAGGGTAGTCAACTTCCTGGCAGGAGTAGGTCAGCTAAGGAGAACTAGGAAAGAAAGTCATTAGGAAGACAATACCTCTGAAAGCAAATTCTCCATTATAAAGCAAAGACTGACTAGACTGAAAATGACATTTAGTTGTTTGTTCCTTCCACAAACGCATGGGTAGGAAGTCATACAGAGTCAAAACATGGAGAAAAACAACAACGAAAACCCTGTATGTCTTTAGCCATTAGGGCAATGCCAGTCAAGACTATAATAAGTTCCATTCCTACTGAAGCAGAATGGCTATTATCAAGAAAATGAGACGGGAGAAAATTCTGGTGAGAATGTGGGAGGAAGAAGCCTTATGCACTGCTGCTGGAAATATAAATTAGAATAGCAACTATGGAAACCAACATGGACTTTTCTCCAAAGACTGAAAGTAGAACTGTCTTATGTTATTCCGGAGTATATTCCCCAAACAATTAAGGACAGCATACAACAGATACCTCAACACCCCTGCCCATCACACTGCTATTCACAACAGCCAAGCTGTGGAATCGGCCTGGGCAGCCATGAATGAATGAATGAATGAATGAATGAATGAATGAATAAAGAAAATGTATAGGACACAAACAACCAAAGTGTTAGTTGTAAAGAATAAAATTGTGTCATTTTCACCAAACAGATAAAACTGGAGATCATGTTAAGTGAAATAAGCCAGATCGGCATAGTGGCACACACCATAAGTCCCAACACTCTGGGGTTAGAGGTAGGAGGATTCAGAGTTCAAGGCTACAAGCAAACTGAAATAAAGCAGGCTCAGAGAGAACAGGTTCATGTGTTTTCTCTCACGTATGTGTAATCTAGGGGAAAAGTCACAAAAGTGGAATGATTGTGTCTTACAGAGACGAAAGAAAGAAGTTCAGATAAGCATGGAGAGGCAGATAAGGGGGGATTTGAGAAAGTGAATATGGCCAAGTGTCTTCTATATACACAGGAAAACATCACAATTTATCTGTACAATTAAAATATACTGGTACTGAGTTTTTAAAAGGGTTATCAGTACACAAAGAAGGAGAATAAGGATGTTTGACAGTGAATAAAGGATGTTTGGAACTTATTTTATGTCAGGTACTGCTCTAAAGACATAGACTAGACAGTACGTTAGTCAGGAGGGCTCCAGAAAAGAATGTACATAATCCCTCTATGAAGAAAAATTAATCGAGGCTCAGAGAAGTAAAGCAACTTGCTGACAGCCAGACATGTGGCAGAGTGACTTTGTGAGCCAGATAGTTTGACTCATGGTTTCGGAGGTCCAAAAGCCTCGTGCCAAAAAAAGAAAGAAAGAAATAAGAAAATAATTTATCTGAGGTTAAACTGAGGAGTAGCAGACTAAGTTTTTTGGTGGGGTATAGGGAGCATAACAGGAATGTCCTTGTCCCCACAGAACTCCAGGGAAACCAGGAATGTTAAGCATGCAGGATTATCTTTCCAATGGAAAAGATGTTTAAAAAAAAAAAAACCTGTTCTTCCATCCAGAAAGCTTGGAACTGAAAGTAATTAATAGTTTAGTGACCTGTTATCTGTTGTGCCCACAAACAGGACCAGAGATGCCGAATGGTCTAAATGCCCCTTGAGATCATCCATAGAACCAGAAGCTCCCACAAGCTCCCACAACCAGAACCAGAGGTGACTAATAACCCAAATGACCTCTAAGCTATCTCTATGACCAAGGCCAGGCCAGAACCTTGTCTAGGCCCTTAAGCTAGTATGGGCAGCCTATCTCTAGAACCCATCTTCTTGGCAGAAATGACATTACCTGGAGTTGTGTTTTCAATGTAATTACGGTTCTTTGTGCATCAGAGATTGCATTACACCAGAAAACTTTTTTCGAAATTGCACTATGTTTAAATTTGTTGAGAATCAACTGCCTGAATGAGTTTTCATCTCTTTGAGCTTGCTTCCCTACCTAGGCACCTGCAGGGTCCCCTCAGTGGGGGAGGTTGCTTTCCTGCTGCCTTACCCAATAGACCTGCAACCCTCTGAAATCAAATCCTCAAAACATAGGAAAGCCTGTCCAAGAAAGCACCTGTCCTGTGGGTGTGGTAAACCGTTCGAAAGCAGAAGAAGGGACCTTAGGCTTAGGGCTGAGGTTTCGCTAACCACGCGTGGTGAAATCGTGACTTGGAAGATTGTTTGGGAGATGTTTCCAAAACTTGAGTCTCTCAAAAGCCAAGACGTTGGCAGTCAGGAAGAGCTGAGATAATAAGTTGAAGGCTATTAGGAGCTGCCCAGGAAGCGCTGACAGATAGGCAAACACTGCGATTCCAGCTCAGCATTTGTTCTTGTTTTGTCTTAAGCTGATAAGAGGATGCCTAGCTGCTTGCTTTCAGTCATCTCAGGAGGTGCACATTCAAATCTCTTAGCACTTCGTGTCTGTCCGCTCCTGGATTTCCCCCAACTTTTACTTCCTTTTGAAAATTTATTTAAAAGATAGTTACATCATTTCTCCCCCACTCCTTCATCTAACCCCTCCCGTGCCTCCTCCCAACTCCCTCTCAAATGCATGCCCCCTCTTTCTTTCTTTATTATTGTTACATATGTGTATGAATAAATACATACATGCAAAAAAGAGCTTGATGCCAGCAGTAGATGCTACTGAAGACCCAAAATGGATATCCATTACATGTTAGGAGCATGTATAAGACATGTAAAAAAAATCCATTCAAGAGATCTTGGAAGGGAAAAAAGGCCACAATTTCTTTCTTTTTTCTTTTTTTGTAGAGTTAACTTCTTTATTGATTCTTTGGGAGTTTCACATCATGCACCCCAATTCTACTCACCTTCTAGTTCCCCCATATCCTCCCCTCACCCCTGCAGCACCCCCCAAAGAAAAATTTAAAAGATCAAAACAAAACAAAGCTAGTAAACAAAAAAACAAACAAGAACAAAATAAGCAAACAAAAAATCCAAAGAACAAGAAACAAAAACCCTCTTTGCTTCTCATTTCTTGCTTCTCCAACACCTCTTCATTTATGCCGATGGCACTGGGAGCAGGGTGTCACATAGTATATCCTTTTGTCCAATCAGCTCTACTAGCAGATGTTCATTGCCACGAGTCACTGGCCTGGTTCAAGGCCTCTGGTTTCTGGTACACCATCATCACTGGGTCCTCCCTGAAACTCCCCCAGGATATCTTGGTGGCTGCCCCAAGTCATGAAGATCCTTCAGGTATTGTTCCACAGGACCAGACCCTTCACGAGCTCCAGCAGGTCCCAGATAGGGTGATGCTAAGGTAGGCCAACCCAATACCTGGCTGCGGGCCTGGGTGATAGCTGAGCTGGTCAGTCCAGGCCATTGGGCCACCTGCCTCAGGCGAGGGGGCAGAACCAACACCCCAATGCCCATGCTGTCACGGGCAGGAAAAACTTCTATAGCAAACAAGGGAGGTGGCCGGATCCTGTCTGAATGTCTGGACTGACCACATCCAAATGGCTTCCTGACAATATTCTTCCCTATCAGGCAAGCTGGGGAGTTGCGGTCAGTAGTCGAGGAGTCTATGGTTCACGCTGGACTCTGAGTAGCCTTGTCTGTGACTGTCACTGGTGTTGAATGGCTAGTGAATGATGATTTCATAGGTATCTGGAACTGCCAGCGCTCTCCCTTGCCCTTCCTCTTCCTGGATTTTCTGCTTTCTAGGCCAGTATAATAGCCCAAGAAAGCAGTAAGAAGCCTGGCTCCATTACTGCCCAGAAGAAGTCTCTGACATACAACATGGAGGTACCCTGTGGGATTTTGTGAAATCGCCAATAAGCAAAAGCTCAAGGTCAGCAAGGTATTATTCACTTCTAGTACATTCCTTCCCGGCACTGTGGATCAGGGTCCATCATATTGTGGGAAGGGTCCTCAAAACCTGTAGAGCATGGGGCTGGAGGGATGGCTCAGTGGTTAGGAGCACTGGCTGCTCTTCCAGAGGTTCTGAGTTCAATTCCCAGCAACCACATGGTGGCTCACAACCATCTGTGGTGAGATCTGGTGCCCTCTTCTGGCGTGTGGGCATGCATGGAGGCAGAATGTTGTATACGTAAGAAATAAATAAATAAATCTTAAAAAAAAAACCTGTAGAGCAAGGAAGATGAAAATTCTGTGGACTTGGAGAGGGGCTTGCAGTGTAATTGAAAACCCCAGGACTGGGACGGAGCACAGCAGCACTCCCTGAAGGAAGCACTTTGAATGGTACTTCCCCTAAGGCAGTCACCTGGTGTCAGGCTCTGGTTAGGGAACAGAGAGTCTGAAGACCTAGAACCCTGGCATGAGTGAGCCTTCCCCAAGTACAAACGCTGACCCCTTGTGGCACAGAACTCCAGGGTTGCCTGGGGATTCATATTGGCAAAGGGGCCACATTTCCTTTCAGAATGGCTCATATAGGTTGATGAACACTGCCCAAGGCACATTTGTTTACTAAAGCAACTGAGAATTCTTATTGGGATGCCTAACGATTTTATTTGTAGTGACAATAAATAAATTGAATTCAGGTCAGAATTATTGCCTAAACTGGGCACTGGTGGCACACGGCTTTAATCCCACTACTTGGAAGGCAGAAGCAAGCAGATCTCTAAGGCCAGCCTCGTCTACAGAGCAAGTTCCAAGACAACCAAGGCCACACAAAGAAATTGTCTCGAAAAAAAAATTATCTCTGCTTGATGGTTTAATTTATTTTAATAATATGTAATGTGAATCTAGTATTGACACAGATTGCTCTGAGTGTTGCTGCCATGACAGAACCCGCTGGTGACCCTGAAAAATAAGGAACTTAACCAACTGGCAATGTTGCTTCTTTGCTACCATCAAGAGCACGTTTAAGGCACCTTCCTAAGGTGGGCTCATAGCTCGGCATGGAGATGTAGGCTTGTATCAAAGCCACTCGGGGAAACAGAATGTTTTCAAAAGGAAAAGCAAAGAAAAGAAGCTAAGATTTAGTTCAATGATGGCGTGTTTGTCTAGTATACATGTGACCCTGTGTTCAAAAAAAGTTGGCTCATGGTCCAAAAAGAATGGCCTAGAGCTGGGCAGTGTTGGTGCACACCTTTAATCACAGCACTCGGGAGGCAGAGGCAGGTGGATCTCTGTGAGTTGGAGGCTAGTCTGGTCTACAGAGCGAGCTCCAGGACAGCCAGGGCTAGACAGAGAAAGCCTGTCTTGTACAATAAAAATCAAACAACCAAAAAGAAAAGAAAAGAAAAAAAGAATGGCCTAATAAAATTTTTTTAAAAAATTTGGAGGAACAAAGACTATATTGTCCATGCTGGTCTCAAATTCTCAAGCATACTATTTTACAAGTTTTGGAATAATATATGTGTGCTACCATTCCTGTCCTTCGACAGTATTTCAGTAGAATTTACCTGAGGCATAATTTCAAAACAGTGTTTAAACTTTTCCATTCAAACATTTGCCTGCACATACAAAGAAGATGCGAGCTGGGGACATAGCCCACTGGTATAGCATTTGCACAGCATATGTGAAGCTCTGGGTTTGCTCTCCATCACTTCATAAACTTGGCAAGGTGGCATGTGTTCATAATCTCAGCACTGGACAGGTGAAGGAAAGATGGACCAGAGGAGGAAAGGCACCCTCGGCCACATAGGGGAGCTTAAGGCTAGCCTTGACTCAATGAGATACTGTCTCAAAATAAAAAAAAAAATAAATGTTAAACAAAAGAACAAAAGAGAAAGCCAAGGGAGAAACATGGAACAAAGAATAGAAATTTTCTCTTAAAAAAAAAGATGTATTTAGTATGCAAACAGTGTTCTGCCTGCTTGTATGCTGGCATGAAAGAAGAGGGCACCAGATCTCATTATAGGTGTCTGTGAGCCACCATGTAGGTGCTGGGAATTTAACTCAGGACCTCTGGAAGAGCAACCGGTGCTCTTAACCTCTGAGCCATCTTCCTAGCCCCCTAGAAATGTCTTCTCGTGATCTTTCCACTGAGGTCGTAGAAATTGCTCTCCAAACAGAGAAAACCTAAACGCGTTCCACTATGGGCACGTTCATAACATCACACACATTAGGGTCATATCCAAGCGGAAGTTTCAGTGAATCCAAGCTGAAAAAGATGAAGTATTCTATCATTCCATGTCTTTCCTCTGGGGGAGTAATATAGGCCTACAAAACACACAGGCTAGAACAGTTTATAGAGAAACCCAATCTGCGCTTGTAGACTCTGCCCCTACTCTGGCTCTAACCGGCAGATTCCTGCTCCATCCCATGCTTGGTTCCCTTTCTGTCTGGAACACTGACAGTACCTGGGTGTTGTGTAAGCCATACCACATGCCTGAATCCCACCTCACACCAAGTAGAAGAATGTGCTCTGTGGCTCTGAATATTAATCACAGTGGCCATTAACCCCTTACAATCCAAGTTAAGAGGCCAGAAAGATTTGGCCAAGAAAGGATTAAGGCAGGTAAGATGACAATTATTGTTGCCACTAACCTGTCACATTCCTAGATTTTGTGTGTGTGTGTGTGTGTGCGCGCGCGTGCACACGCACGCGCATGTATGTATTCAGGTGTTTGTGTATTTCGTGGGTGCCCAGCTACAGGTGTGTGGGGTGATGAGTATGTGTGTGCATGCATCTAGAGGCCTGAGAGCAATCTCAGATGGTGTTCTTCACGAATTAGGAGCCTTCTTTTTGAGATAGGGTCTCTCACTGAAGCCCGTGCTTGCCAATTAGCCTAGACTTGCTGGTCAGCAAGCCCCATGATCTTCCTATCTGTCTCCACAGCTCTGGGATTCCAAGTGTATGCTGCCATGTCAGGTTTTTAATGTAGGTGTTTGGAATTGAACTCGGGTTCCCAAGCTTGCACGGGGTGCACTTCACTGACTAAGTGGTCCCTTGGTCTCCTATCCACATTATTTCATCTGCTTGATTGTTGAAACTCATGGCCGGTCTCCATTACCTCAATAACAGCTAGCTATTCCTGGGAAGGTCTGACCCCACCAGCCACTCCCTTCCTTCAGTAGGATGGTTGTTTTTCTTCCAATCAGCTAAGAATACCCCTGGTTAATGTTCCAAAAAAATACTGTGTAGCTAGGAGCTTAATTTTATGTATTTCCTCTGTATTATTTCCAAACTATTTCCTTTGGGAGGTGTTGCCATTTCTATAAGAAAACAGGCTCCTCTTGGTAAAGAATGCATGCTTTCCAGCACACCCGAGAGATTTTTCTGGCCACAAAACGCATCCTGTAGACTCAGAGAAACTAAGGTCAAGTGCAACATAGGAACAAATCTCCTCCTGCAAGAGCTTGACTTTGGTGGGCTTTGCTGACCGTACATTGAGTTTTGAGATCCACCGAAGCTTGAAATCCTCCACTTCTAATCAGTCACCCTGATAAGGCAGAAAACCTAACGGAGCCGAGGAAAAATTTGAGTGTAATTCTTTCTGCTTTTGCAGCAGTTCTGTGACTTCCAACCCCTCCCCCATGGTTGGTATTCAGTGTAAATTATCTCATGCACACCTCTTAACAGATGCCCTTTAGCAGCCTTCTGCCAGAAGGGGATTTATAATCCTCTAGGGTCAAAAGCTTAGACTTTAAGTCTCCCGTCCTCTATGGCCTTCGCCTTCGTAGTCAACTTCCCACAGGGTTTATTCCACATTTGTTCAAACTCAATGCCCCCTTCACAGGGAAGAGCATATTTCTCCACCTGCTACCCATACTCAAAGCTTTTTAAAGAGACTTTACGATCTCGGGGAAGGGGCTTGCCATTCCAGAGCCTGGGCCCCCTTACCTGAGAAGAGTCACTGTCCTTAGACTCATATCCCCTGTAGTGGCAATTATGGCTCCGCCTCACAGAATGAGGCCTGCCGTATGGTAAGCACCACATGAATATTGATAATATTGATTCCTACTTGGTATGTTAATTGCGTTAGGAAACTGTGTCAAGGTAAAAATGAATCTGTTTCCAAAAGTGTCTGAGCCAGCTGAAGAACTCTTAAATGTGTTACAGAAAACATAAACATAATAGCAAGAAGAACATATGACTACAAATAGAATCTATAAAGTGTATATTATATGCAGAAGACACACACTGTATCTTATGGTTGTAAATACGTAGTTTTACAGTCCTGGGATAATCATCAGGAAGCTTCTTCTGTAGCAGATGAGGACAAATGCAGAGAGGCACAGCCAGACATTACACAGACAGTGAGGCACCTTGGAACACTCTACCTGTAATTGGAATGCCTCCATCTCCCTGCAGGACTCAGGAAACCCTGTGAAAGAGGAGGCAGAAAGAGTGTGAGAG
>NW_024543820.1:0-40000 GCF_018167655.1 Microtus oregoni | reverse complement strand
GTGGTGCACACCTTTAATCCCCGTACTTGGGAGGCAGAGGCAGGTGGATCTCTGTGAGTTTGAGGCCAGCCTGGTCTACAGAGTGAGCTCCAGGACAGGCACCAAAGCTACAGAGAATCTCTGTCTCAAAAGACCAAAAGAAAAAAAAAGAGGGCCTGGAAAGATGGGTTCAATTCCCAGCACCAACATGGCAGCTCACAACCATCTATAACTCCAGTTCCAAGGAATCCAGTACTCTCACATAGACATACATACAGGAAAAACACCAATGAACATGAAATAAAAATAACTTGTAAAAATGCCCCAGGATAACAAGGAATCTACAGTAACTGGAAATCTCACATCCCACAGGTGAGAGTGTTGACTAGCCCACCCACTTCAGTTAACATGTGCTACTGAAAAAGTCAAACATTTGACTACTCCATAACCAGAAGTGTGGAAGGACACAGCTTTCTCACTCACTCATTTTTTTTCTCTCATCTGAATTCATTTCTTTGCTGTGGCTATTACCTATTGTATGCATTACCTATTGAGATGACAGTTTCCAAACATATACACCTCCAGGTCTAATCAAACCCACATTGTACTATCCGAGGGCCTATGTGTAAAGCCCATTGTGCCTCTGCTGGCCCAACTTGCCATGAGTCTTCCTTTCACATCTCAGACTGGCGGCTGCAGCCTTACTGTGGCTCAGGCAAACACCTGCAGTCACTGGCGGCAAAGAGGACCAATGCAAGACTCCGTAGTAGGAGATCTCAGCTTTCTGTCCTCCCACAGGCAGCGATTGTACAGATCCCCAGTAGCGGGGACAGCTGACAGCTGAGAGTGCAGGAGCTCGGGTAAAACAGGTAAAACGCAGCAGCAGTGCAGGAGAAAACAGAAACCGAAACAAAACCTTGTGCCCCAAGCAGAAATTAGAGCTTTGTCTTGCCTAATCCCACCTTCCAGGCAGACAGTCCTCAGAATGCAGGGGGAATTCTTTTGGTCCTAGGTTCCCCTCAAAAGGAAATGGCTAAAAAAGTGAATACTTAGCATCCCCACCTATTGGGGAACCCGACCCAAATGACTGCTTCTGTTTCACCACAGGTGGGATTCTGGGAAAAGACCAGCTGAGGTGCTAGAAGATGGTTAGGGACAAATGGAAAGGGTGGAGTCATCAGCCTCTGTCCCATAGCACGAGCTACTGTCATTCCCATGGGCAACCTCTGCACAGTACTTCAGAAGCCTCCTCTGACAACAACTAGCCATCCCCTAGACAACCAGAGACAACGGCCAAGTCTGGAAACTTCCAGCCATAAGGTAGGTACTGGAGCAAATTCGAACCATGACGACTACTGTTAACAGTAATGGCTTAAACTGTCTGAAGGCGTGGATCTCACGTGTTTCAATCACACACAAAACAACGGTAACTACTACATCAGGCTGAGGCTATGCAGTCAGCTGGATCTGTTAATTATTTCATGATGTGTGTGTGTATTGCTCCAAATGTCACATGGAAAATGTTAGGTACTTACAATTGTCAAGAATACCTCAGTAACGCTATGGGGAGGAGACACAGCTCAAAACTTGGGAGTTACCTGTGATTCCTCCTTTACAGTAAGCTCCATGTCTACCCTACAATATTGTTGCAGGGGGAGGCTGCTTGTTTGTCCCGGCTGCCCTGAACCAAAATAACCTCATAGAAACTATATTAATTAAACCACTGTTTGGCCCATTAGCTCTAGCTTCTTATTGGCTAATTCTTAGATCCTAATTTAACTCATTTTATTAATCTGTGTATCACGACGATTCTGTGGCTTACCGGGTAAAATTTCCAGTGTCTGTCTCCAGTGGCTTCATGGTGTCTCTCCCTGACTCCGAAATAATCACACAGAAACTGTATTAATTAAAGCATTGCTTGGCCCATTACAAGATTGATTACTAACTTCCAAATATGCCTGGCATCAAGAGTCCTGAGGTCCTCAAGAATCTTGAGGGCCTCCATCACCTCATCTAAGATTGTCGCATCATTTTCCTGGCTCTGCCTTTGCTGCATACAGCGCATCATCCGCAAAGAAGAAAGTCAACATCACAGGAGCATTTACATCCACAGTAGGAAACCTTGCACATTGCCTGGTTGGGGCTGGATTAATTCTGTCCCCTTCTTTTACTCCAGCTACATGTCAACTGCTTTAGAGGGAAAACATAGAAACTATAGTTTTGAATATAAACAAAATCTCAAAGAAATAGAATTCAACAGTAGACACACAGTATACACAAAAAACTATACGCCCATCCCATCTTATTTTTAAGCATTTTCAGTATTTAAAAGTGTTTTTCTTTTTTTCTTTTTTCTCTTTTAGTTTTTTGAGACAGGGTTTCTCTGTAGCTTTGGAGCCTGTCCTAGAGCTAACTCTTGTAGACCAGGTTAGCCTCGAACTCACAGAGATCCGCCTGCCTCTGCCTCCGAGTGTTGGGATTAAAGCACCACCGCCTGGCTAAAAGTGTTTTTCATTGTGTGTTCAATAGGACTTACATGCCAGCGTTCAGGCATGAAAGTCAGATGTCTCTGGAGTGTATCTTTCCTTCCACATTTATGCGGGTCCCAAGGATGTAACCCAAGCCATTGGGCTTGCGAGGCAAGCACATCATAGCCCACTGCAGAATCTTATCTATCCTCACTTATTTTAGAATGCTGTCTCTATTCAAATATATCAAATAGAGTATCTTTTAGTATAGGAAACTATGTATGTGAATGAGAAAATGATTGACTTTATGAGAGACTGACCAGAGATAAAGTACATTTCATTGATGGGTACCTAATAAACAATAGCATGAATTTTACAAATATTGCTCTCTCATCTCTGTTTTGCATTTTCCCTTCTATGCCCAAAGTCCATTGCAAATATTAAAAAGCCACTGAATGGCATCAAAGGTAGAAACAATTTCAGTTTTAAAATATTACCAAAATATTAATCATTATGTGCTTGGACACATAAACCATACTTTCAATTACATGGCTGAGAGAAAAGAAAAAAATTTTTTTCAACATACAAAGTATTTTTCTTTACACAGGTAACATGGCCAACTAAAGATCTGGATCCCAGCCCAGCGGTGGTGGCACATGCCTTTAATCCCAGCACTCGGGAGGCAGAGGCAGGCGGATCTCTGTGAGTTTGAGGCCAGCCTGGTCTACAAGAGCTAGTTCTGGGCTATTGAGAAACCTTTTATTGAAAAACCAAAAAAAAAAAAAAAGAAGAAGAAGAAGAAAAAGAAAAAAAGAAAGAAACAAACAAATATCTGGATCCATGGTATGATAGGCTGGTGGTCACAGATTTATCAGGGGCAACATCCACCTATAGCATAAGGAAACAAGTACTTAAAATAGGACCAAAAGAGTAAATTCAAATCTTTAAAATAGTGGTTCTCAACCTTCCCGATGCTGAGACCCTTTAATACAGTTCCTCATGTTGTGGTGACTCCAGCCTTAACATTATTTTCATTACTGCTTCATAGCTGTAATTTGGCTACTGTTAGGAACTGCAATGTAAATATCTGAGATATACCCCAAATCGGTTGAGAATCATTGGCTTAAAATGTTGTTCAAGAAGCGCTTCAAACCTGGTGTTTCTCATTGTGTTCAATGAAATCCCGAGGTTCCCAGATCCTTGAAGGCTGAGGCTGGAGGATCCCTCGAACCCAATTAGTTCAAGGCTAGCTTGCGCTAGTGAGCAAGAGTTTGTCCTAAAACATTTAAACAGTTATTCTGAGGAAGAGTGTGCATGCAGGACCACACTTAGGCATGACGTGATGGTTTACAAAACTCTGTGCTTCAAGCACTGACAAAATGCATTGAAAGAGTTAACTGGCCACCCAACTTCCCTAAACCGCCATCCAGCTTGGTGGTGAGGCAAAGACCTTGGCAGCAGCAGGTCTCCATCTGCCTTGGAGGGCAGCCTTTAGTAAAATCATGAAGATCTGTCCTATGCCATAGCCTACCCAGGAACCATCACAGAAAACTCCTGGAATAGCTAGACCTCTCTGCACTCTGATACCTTATTTGGGCCGTGTGACTGTGAAGTGCTGGCTCCAGCTGCATGCTGGGACTCTTCCTTACATCCCCTCCACTCCCCACCCAGACATGGTGGCACATGCCTCTAATCCTAGCACTCTGGAGGCAGAGATCAGAAAATCACGAGCTCAAAGCTCGGAAGTGAATTTCAGGTGTGCCTGAGCTACAGCAGGAGGCCCTGCCTTTCTTGCATGTATTCCTTTTTTTATAGAGAGAGCACTACAACTATTAGAAAAGAGGCTAGGGCTGGATGTGTGGGATGTGGCTTTAATCCCAGCACAGCACTTGGGGAGGCAAGAGGATCTCTGTGTGTTCCTTGTCTGTCTCAAGCAAAAGAAAGGGTGCGGGAGAAAGTAAGAAAAGAACCTAAAACTTCAAGGGTAAAGAACTTCAAAACCCTCTAGATATACTAGAGTGCTCACTTGTAAGTGGTTGAATTAAAAATAGAAACAATACTGAAACACCATTAAGAAAAGAAACTATCCCCCAATTCATGCAAATCTTCCTTGAGTAGCTTTCAATCCACTGGTGTGTAGATATTCTACTTCAGCAGTAACTGTCTGCCAGACACTCAGAGGTGTGTTACCCATCACAACATCAGCATTAAAGGATATAAGTGATTCTGTCCAGCCATAATCACCAGAATAACCCATCACAACTCCTGGCACAGATTTTAATTTGGCTTCACCTATAAGACAGGTAAACACCAGATTCTATTTATTAATCTGAAAAGCTAATAACGTTTGCCACAAACAATTCTTCCAAGAGAAAGACAAGGTAGACAGCTATCTCCTAGAAACAGAATGGCTCTGATTTCTGAACCAGAGGACAGACAAATTGGGCATAACAGTGATCTGTGTGGGATTCTGGAGGCAGAGTAACCAAGTTCAAGTCCCGCTTGTGCCCCTTTTCTTTGTAAAGCACAATCTGCTGGCAACGACACACAGTGGAAGGCCACGGTCAAGAGCATGAAGGTGGGATCCAGATTGCTTAGTCATAAAGCCCAGCTTCCTACAAAGGTCAACCTTATAACTCTAAGCACGGTTCTAAACCGTCCTGAACAGGGTGCAGCTGTTAAACAAGGATACTCGCAGCGTCTGCTTCTTTCCATTGTGCCCACACGGCCACTCCCTGGAAACATGCATGCCTTGCACCCTGGAAACATGCATGCCTTGCACCCTGGAAACATGCATGCCTTGCACCCTGGAAACATGCATGCCTTGCACCCTGGAAACATGCATGCCTTGCACCCTGGAAACATGCATGCCTTGCACCCTGGAAACATGCATGCCTTGCACCCTGGAAACATGCATGCCTTGCACCCTGGAAACATGCATGCCTTGCACAGGTTAAAGGATATTATTTTACCTGCATACGGAGAGCCCCTTAGGGACACCTACTATTATGCAACTAGCACTGACCAAAGAGGAGGCTGTTCTCATCCCCCTCCTCAATGACTGGAATACAGGTTCCCAGGGTGAGAAACCGGTGGGCTTTCTGCTGTGTACATCAAGGACTTAGCTGTTGTTGTTGTTTTTTTTTTAAACAAACATAAAAATCCTTGTGCTTCTCTTGTTGAGTAGAATTAAATACTAATTGATAAAAATTCCAGGCTATGAACCAGGCCGTGGTGGCACAAACCTTTAATCCCAGCACTTAGCAGGCAGAGCAGATTTCTGTGAGTTCAAGGCCAACCTGGTCTACAGAACGAGTTCCAGAAGAATCAGAGCTACACAGAGAAACCGTGTCTTCAAAACAAAACACCCTCACCCCCCAAAAAAATAAGAAAGGAAGGAAGGAAGGAAGGAAGGAAGGAAGGAAAAGAAAAGAAAAGAAAATCCCAGGTTTTAAATCCCCTGGTCAGGCGTTCTTCATACCTAAGCAACTGGACACAAACTAGATTCCTATCACTCAGAGCACAGACACCACCCACCCCAGCAGACTTGCCCATGTTTTGTTAGACTGACCGTCCACTGGCAGACTTCCACCCATCTTCCTTAAATGTCTCCTTTCTGCCAACTCTGGGGCATGGGTAGGCAAAAGAGAGAGCCCTAAACTGTGTTTCCTGTTGTCCTGTGCACAGCTGAAGACTGGCTCACTGCCCTGCTTGCTTTCAAACACAAAACCCTTGGAAAGCAGGACCAGATGCTCACACACCATGCGATGTTTCCCATCTCCTGGAAATATCAAAGCGAGTTTTGCCAAGGGAAACTCAGTTCAACCCCTTGGGAGTTTGTCCCCTTTCCTTTAGCCCACCAAGAGAATGTCTGCCTTTCTCAGGACTCAGGAACTGTGGGGGCAAGAAGGTACTTCAGTTCCACAGGACTTACTAGCCGGCATTGGTTCAAACATGGGGAGTCTGACCCCAAGTAGTTTATGTTAGGCATATTTAAACACAGCATGATTTGGTAAAAAATTTCCTGGTGATAAATAACTCCATCCCATGCACACAATAAAGCTTATGACACGCCTACCTCGAAACTCTTTGAACAGTACATGTTACATCTTCTATAAAGGTGGGTTCTGTAGGTTGACTACATGTGACACCTTCTAAAAAAGATAGGTTCTATAGATTGGCACGCTATAAGGTCTAGGGGTAGGAGACGGTGTGGTCTCATCATACACGTAAAGGTTTCCAAGCTATTAACTCCGTCTGCTCTCGTGGATAACAGTTATGCATCCTCCCTTTGAAGGGACAACTCTGTGTGTTTAACATGCCTGGTTCCCCTAGCACTTATCTGTGAGCACGAGGACCTCCACGCCCGCTATGAGAGCCAATGTCCCCAGAATGGACATTCCAGATGGTAACAAGAGTCTCTCCCGGCCATTCAGGTCTCCCTGAGCTCCAATGCGTTTTGAGTGGTGGAGAAAGGAGATAAAAAGGAATACCTCAAGGTGAACCTGCTCCTTTTCCTGGGGGGAGGGGATGTCTATCTTTCTCCTCTTGAAGAAGGCGGGAATATGACTCAGAATCCTGAGCATGTGCTAACAGCACGAGTCTGCAGGTCCTTGAGGCAGGTGAGCTTCTTTGTAAAATGGAGCCTGATAGCAAAGTTGTGGCCAGTGTGTGGGCCCCTAGTTTGTGTGTGGAACTGATTGGTTTCAGTGTTGATGTTATGAAGCCACACTCCTATTGCTAACAAAATAAACTAAATTGGGAAACATGGCTTTCCATACCCGTTGTGTGCTAACCAGTAGGAATGACTCACTCAGATAAAGAGCTGATGCCCTGAGGTGCTCAGCAATGGTGGGGTTGGAGATAGGAGAGGGGGCTTCTTTCTGTGTTTCCCTAAGAGGTTCAAAGGTTTGACTTGGGAAGGGTGGCAAAAAAAAAAAAACCAGATTCCGCAAGAATAAAAATCCCATTGTGATGTCCAGTCTAAGGACCGGCCACACAGCGGTTGGTCACTATTCGTCATCAAGGTTCCTGGAGGGTGTGGGCCTTGTGATTGTGCAACATTTTTGAGACTTTCAATAGCTACATGTACTTGTGCTGGTACTCCGTTAGTGTGTGTGGTGGGATGGGATACCATCCCAGAACCCTTTCTTCTCATTGCCACAACCTTCGTTGCCCTGGCTTTAGCTAGGCACCTATTTGGAGGTACAGTATCCCAGGCAGAAGGAGCCACCTGTGGAGAGAGAGCACCTCAAGCGTGTGCCTGCTGTGTCTGAGGAAAAGCTCAGTGGAGTCATCAGAAAAAGTGAGAGAACGGTGTGAAATATGGAGGCAGAAATTTTAAGGGATCAGGTTGATGTAGGACCTCAAAGGGCACCATACATTGCTGCCTTTTCCTATGCATGCTGGATGAAGTCCCTGAACAGTTTGGACATCTAGAAGGATCCCTCTACCAACTACATTCCTTAAAGATCTTCATAAAAATCTGCCTTTCATGATGAGATTATGAGAAGTCCCATCCCAATCACAGAATAACATTCTGGATGTGGGTAGGATTTTTCATAATTCTATATGTAATAGATGAAGGACCATGTTATTAGGTCCTAAGAAGAACTAGCTAGTATATTACACGTAAAAGGCGATTAAATTGCCAAAATGTGATTTAGGTAAGTACTGCTTTATGCTCGGTGTACTTAAAATGTAAATCTAAAAGACCAAAACTGAAGAACTGACTTGTGTGTGAAGACACTTTTATATGACTCCTGGACTCTGTTCCATATAAATTATCTAGTTTGTTAATGTTGGGATGGTTTGTTCTGTCATTTTTACTATCATTGCTAATAGATGATACACCTCATTATAAATAATGTTATAAGTTGGATGTTTTAAATATATGTTGGTATTTTTATACATTATAAAGTTATCAAAATAAAATCAATATTGTTCACAAAAAGGTGATATTAGAGAGGGGGCACTGTGGCCATGGGCTTGGTAGTGCAGCCATCCTGGCAGAAATAAGGGTGTCCTAAAGAGACACTTGTACCACTCTTTGCCTAGGTGGCTATTGAAATAACAGATCCTGAGAAATAGAAATTCCCTCCGATGTCTTTTGGATATGTTAATGGCCTTTCTGGATGATTGTAAAGAGAAAATTTTGTCTCTGAAGCATGTATCACAAGAGTAGGCAGTCCACACAACAGATTAAAGCAGACTTGTAAAAGCTGATCCTTCTTGGTGCCTGGGGTGTTCAGAAAAGGGTGTCAGATCCCCTGGAACTTGAATTATGGTTATGAGCTGCCGTGTGTGTGCTGGGATCTAAGCCGAGTAAGTGCTTTTAACTGCTAAGCCTTCGCTCCAACAAACATGTATAGTTTATTAACCTTTGTCATAAATCAGATGACTGTAGGTATTTACTTCTGGTTTTCTCTGTGTCATTGTCCTTGTTCTGCACACCTTTTCTATGGCAATACATGTGGCTTTGTTACTATGTCTCTATACTGTAATTTGAAATTAACTAATATGATATTACACTTCTATGCTTTCTCAGGGCTGCCCAGGGGTCTTTTGATCCTACATATGATGTTTTTAAATTGCTTTAATAGTCCTGTGAATAATATAATTAGAATTTGGGGCATTGCTTTGAGCCTGTCAATTGCATTCCGCCCAAGATCCATTGGCACACTATCCGTTCTGCTGATCTCTGAGCGTGGAGGAGAAGAAGCCCATCCAGCTCCTCTTGTCATCATTTTCTGCACTGTAGAGTTCAGTCTCCTGCTTGGCAACATTTATTCTTCCTTTTCAGTCTTTTTTTTTCTTTTTTGAGACAGGGTTTCTCTGTGTAATAAACAGCCCTGACTGTCCTGGAACTCATTCCATAGGCCAGGCTGGCCTTAAACTCACAGCGATTCCCCTGCCTCTGCCCTCCCGAGTGCTGGGATTAAAGGTGTGCGCCACCAGGCTTAGCTGTTTGTTCTTCTATATTTCATTCATTTTGAGGTTATTACAAATAGGGTTGTTTTCTTGTTTTCTATGGGTAGATTACAAAGCTACTGATAGTTTATGTTTTGTGTTCTGATACTTACTGTACCTGCCCATTTCCAATAGCATTTTGTTGGAGTCTCTATAGCTCCTAAGTATAAGTTACTAATATCTATAAATAGATAATTTGGCTTCTTTGCTCCATATTTATATCCATTCTATTTCTTTCTTTGGCCTTAGTACTCTAATATAGTGAAGATCTGCCTCATTACTCTTATGAATGAATTGGAAGTGTTGTTTTCCTTTTTAAATTATTATTTGTATTAGTTCTCCAGAGTTGTTATTTATCTGTTTAGTTTTTCAATGTCCCCTTTGTTCAATTTTGGTAAACCATATGGATGTAGACATTTATCAGTTTTCTTAGTTTTCCATTGTTTTAGAGCTTACATTTTCAGTATAATCTCTGACTCTTTGGAGTGCATTGTTATCTCTTGTAAAACCCCCTTCGTCAATTTGGGTCTTTCCTCCTTGTCTCTTGGCTACTTAGGGTAATGGTTGATGAATCTTATTAATCATTCCAGAGAACCAAGTATTTTTCATTATTCTTTTGTATTTCTTTCTATTAGATTTCAGTTTATAACATTAGTTCCAATCTTTGTTATTACTTTATCTTTCCTGGCCTTTGGCTCTTTTTATTAAGACCTTGACATTCATTAGTAGATGCTCTTTTAAGGTTTCTTTTGCTATTTTGTATGTATGTTATTGTCTGTGAAGGTGTATGCATGGGTGAGATACACATGTGCGCTTGTGGAGCCCAGAGGATAGATAACCTCTAGTGTTCACGAGCCATCTAGCTTGCTTTTTGAGTCAGGGTCTCTCATTGGCTTGGAACTTCACCAGTTAGCTTAGGCAGGCTGGGATCAGGCCCCAGGAATCTCCTCTCCTGTTTCCACAGTACTGGAAGCATAAGTGCATACCATTGTGTCAGACAGTCAAGGACTTGCCTCACAAGCACAAGGATCTGAATTTGACCCCCAGAAACTATAGAAAAAGGAAGGCACAAAACTGTTTTATCTTATTTTATTAATTTTAGATGCCTGCTTCTTTTCCTTCCTTCTTTTCTTTTTTTTCTTCCTCTCTCCTTTTTTTTCTTATTTTTTTGAGACAGGGTTTCTCAGTGTAGCCCCGGGCTGTCCTGAAACTTGCTTTGTAGATAAGGCTGGCTTTGAACTCAGAGATCCACTGTCTCTGCGTCCTGAGTGCTGGGATTAAAGACGCATATCACCACCATCACCAGGCATCCCCAAATTTTTTAATGGCTTCTGCGGGTTTGAACACTGGCCCGCATGCTTTTATAGCAAACAGTTTACAAACTCATCTATCTCCCTGGCCCCATACCCTTTAAAATTTTATATTTGCCAGGTGGACAAGTTCTAGGAACAACCAAAGTTTTACATCCACCTTCCTCTAATAGGATGGGATTGGTTTGGAATCTTTATGATAATGTTAAGTTCATTAGTGAAGTCGATTGTTTACACATTACCAAACATAGTAATTGGGATATTTCAGTTTTCAAGCTTCAGTACTATGTGGGCCATTGAAAAAGATTGGAATCTCTGAAAACAACAACTGGGAAATGTAGACGGAGGCTACTGGTCCTGGTCCCTTTCCTGGCTGCCCCTGCTCACACCAGGAAGAGTCACAACTTCTGGCTGTAAATTCAGAGGTTGATCACAGTGGTTTCTTATTAAAAACTACTCATTCCAAAGGTTACAGTAACAATACAAAAAACACATAAAGATAATGAAATCATTATCCTTTGCCGTATTCTGAGGACCGGGATTTACCAGGAAAGATGCAAAGCCCGTGCTCTAAAGGTTCATTATGTTCTAAGGAGATTAAAGACCTAAACCCATGCAAAGGCATCTGAGTTCAAAGTATAAAAGATTTACTAGTGTTAAGATGGGAGCAACTTCGGAACTGACCTACAATTCAATACAACCTCCGGCAAAATTTCAATACCCCTCTTCTGCAGGCGTGCAGAGCTGGTCCTCAGATACACACAGGATTGCAGCTGCTGTGTGCGGTACCAAGAGCAGCTGTATTCATAAAGAGCGGAGAATGATGGTTGGCAGGGGTGGAGGAGGGAGATTTACTTACTGAGTACAGTGTCGGTCTGGCGTGCTGAAAGGAGTCCTGGGAATGAGCTCTGATTGCTGCACAGTGATGTGAAGGCCCACTGGACTGCACCCTTGGGATGCTTGGAATGATAACCTCTAGTTCTGTATATTTTACTCTGGAAATAGTTTTGGTTAGCAAAGGAACTGGATAGATAATTCTCCAAAGATGATAAGCAAAAGGCCAGTAATCACACGAGAAGATGTTCAATATCACCAGTTACGGAGGAAGCATATTAAAAACAGGAGTCTCCTTCACACCTACTAAGATAACACAAGACACAGGCAATGACACTTGGGGACAATGTAGAAACTGGGACATGTGCTGAATTGATGAAACTGCAACATGGTACAGCTGCTGTGGAAAACTCTTTGGTGGGCCCTCAAAATGTTGATCATGGGCCAGAAGTGGTGGTTGTGGCAGTGGCACACGCCTTTAATCCCAGCACTGAGGAGGCAGAGGCAGGTGGATCTCTGAGTTTGAGTCCAGCCTGGACTGCAGTATGAGTTTCAGAACAGGCAGTGTTATACAAAGAAACCCTGTCTCAAAAAAAAAAAACAAAACACACACACACACACACACACACACACACACACACACTTATTTCCTGTCCTTTTAAATACTGGGGACAAAACAGGGCCTTGTCTATACAAGGCAATTGCTTTATCACTGACTGAGCTGCATATGATGCTTCTATGAATAGACTATTGAATTGTCTTAGCTCTGCCATCAGTTTCTCTTCCTGCTTTCACAGTCACTTATAGACTATATGGAGAGAGGCTGGAGAGATGGCTTAGTGGTTAAGAGCACTGGCTGTTCTTCCAGAGGACCCAGGTTCAATTCTCAGCACCCACATGGCAGCTCACAACTGTCTATAATTTCAGTTTCAAGGGACCCGACACCCATGGTAAAACACCAATGCCCATTTAATAAAAGAATATATAGAGGAGTTGGTTCACAAAATCAAAGTAGCAGATACCACTGAATCATCACATGGAAAAGATACGTCCCAAAGTGTCTGTCACTTGAACCAAAAATGGGTTTTGTGGAAAACAAAAAATTCAATTCTATTGAGATTTGGGGCATGTCCTGACCACAGCATGACTACTACAACATTCTCTGGCTAAAATGAACCCGAGTATCCTCTCTGGTAGAGAAACAGAATAGAAAACTAATTACCAATTCCTGAGCTTGTGTCTTGTGCACTGGAACCAATTAGGGGTGTGGGGGGGGTGTTTTGAAAAGATAACTAAGAAGTGTTGAAACTGCCACTGTCTGCACTGTCTTCTTTGGTTCTTCCGTTTTAATCAGCAGAACCAAACAATCCCTTTCATATGTGCTCATAATAATTTCACCTCCTCTTCAACTCTTCAACCTTTCAATCAGCCCAAACTGCTGGATCTCTGTCCAGGCCTTAGTCAGTTTAGTTGTTTGTGCCGGGAAAATGCTACTTCCCCTTCTAGTCATCCTGTGTGTCTTAGAGTTATTACATAATCTCTCTACTCTCTTTTTTAATTAATTAAGTATTCTATTTTTCTTTTATCTGAAATAGATTTTTTTCTCAGCTGGGCGGTGGTGGCGCACACCTTTAATCCCAGCATTCGGGAGGCAGAGGCAGGTGGATCTTTGTGAGTTTGAGGCCAGCCTGGTCTACAGAGTGAGTACCAGGACAGCTATGGCTGTTACACAGAGAAACCCTGACTCGAAAAACCAAAAATAAAACAAAATAAAATAGATTTTTTATACAATATATTTTGATTATGATTTCCGAATTCCCCAACTCCTCCCAGATCGTCCTCGCCTCTCTTCCCTTCCAATTCCACACCCCCATTACAAAACAGGCAATCAGGGGGTGGTGGCTCACACCTTTAATTCCAGCACTTTGAAAGCAGAAGCAGGAGGATGTCAGTGAGTTTGAGGCTATCCTGTCTGCAGAGCGAGTTCCAGGAAAGCCAAGGAGACAGAAACCCTGTCTCAAAAAGCAAATATATATATATATATGAAAATTAAAAAGAAAAAAAGAAGAAAACAAACAGGCATCTAAAAAATAATAATAATAATAAATAAAATGAAAACACACTGGAATAGGACAAAGCAAACAAATATCTAAGAGTCATAACACCATCTCCTTCTTTCTTTTTTAATTAATTAATTTTAAATGTTTCTGTGTATGAGTGTCTTTGCCAGCAAGTATGTAAGTCCACCATGCGCGCGCAGTGCCCATGACGGCCAGAAGACAGTGCTGGATTGCCTGGAACTGGAATTATGGGCAGTGGTGAGCTGCCATTAAGTGCTAGGAACCATTCCAGGTCCTCTTCGAGAGCAGCAAGTATTCTTAACCACTGAGCCAACTCTTCAGCTTCTTGACAGCACTTCTTTGGGAAGCCTTTGCACTGTGAGTGTGAAAGACCAGGATAAATCCAGACCCCGGGAGTCTTTCAAGTGTAGGTTGAATGCTTTTCTTCTGGTTCCCGCAGTGCCCTAGATCACAAACCTCTCACCAAGCTGCATATCGATTGCCTGTTGTCTGTCTTTTCTACCAATGCCTAGGAACTGCTTAGCGTAGTTTTGTGATACTATTTCCCCAATATTCTGGCACAAATTAGGAATAAACCACATTTTCCAGTGAAATTGTATAGCACCGGCCAGGCAGTAGTGGCACACACCTTTAGCCTCAGCTCGGGAGGCAGAGGCTGACAGATCTCTGAGTTCGAGGCTAGCCTGGTCTACAAAGTGAGTTCCAGGACAGCTGCTATGCCCAGATCACAGAGTCCCCAAAAACCATCTAGGAAACCAAGTCCTGGATGTAAAAGCAAAGAACTTTTACATATTTTTCTTATTCAAGTTTCAGCACATACTCTCCACATGTCCAATGTATTGGCATGATTGGAGAGCCCCAAGCTCAGCTGGGGTGAGGTTTTCATAATAGCAAAGGTTGGGGTGAGGGATTTCTAAGGTTCAGGACCCCTGATTGGCTACCGTTTGTCTAGGGGTGTCCTGGTGAAAAGCAAAGGGTGTGTGCTGGCAGGTGATCCTATCTACAATGGTTGGAATGTTAGGAATTTCCATTTGGATGGTCTCAGTTGGTGGTCTTTCTTGGAACCAGGTATTGCCTTGGGGTAAACTACTGTGAAACCCAGGCCTCTATGGAGCTTGTCTTGGCTGGATATTATGCAGCCAAGGCTACACAGAGAAACCCTGCCTCGAAAGACAAAACAAAGCAAAAATTATGCAGAATCTCATCATCATTTAACAATCTGTGAAAGAGAAAAGAAAAAAAAAACCAATCTGTGAATGAGTGACATTGCTGGGTTCTTGGGACAGGGATTAAACAAGTGACCAGAATAGAGGTAGAAGCAAGCATATTCGGAGGTATAGGAAATGGGGGTGACTGGCATTTGGGATGTGAGCCAATGAGAAGGCTCTTGGCATTGTACAGATAAGTTTAGACTTCATTGTCTCAGGAATGAGAGGGTAAGAAAGTGAGTTTACGGTTCATTGTTTTGGTCTCAGAATGTGGGATGGGTTTAATGGTAGAATTAGCCAGGCCAGCTAGTGACCATTCAAGCAGGAAGAAATTTGGGCCTGGGCTAGATCAGAGGCGACAGCTGAGGACAACTAGGCGCTGAGAGGAAATTTTATATGCTCACCAATAGGAGCCTGAGAACAGCCCCTCACCATGCTTTATCTGACTGCCGCGGTTCAGTTTTCAGATTTCTACAAAAGAAACCATTAGCATCCCCAGCAAGCCCATCTTGTTTCTCCCTAAGGTCCTGTTTTATCTAACCCAAACTAACCTCAAACTTGTTACAGCTAAGGATGACTTTGAACTTTTGATGCTCCTGCCTCTACCACCCAAAGTGGAAGCTACAGATATATACAGGACATCAATGGTGAGAATATCCTCACCCTCGTGGCTGGCAAAGTAAAGAAACAAACGCACAAAGGGTATAGTCTTAGTGGCACGGTTGGGGCAGTGACCTGAGGAGGTGACTTTAGAATCTGCACTGATACCTGGCTGGGACAGCTATCTCTTCAGCCGTTGCTGCTGTCTTGTATACATGTGAGTGTACAATACATTCACGACAGCACCCCAAGAGGCCAGAAGAGGGCAAAATCTCCCTTGGACTTGGAGTTCCAGGTGGTTGTGAGGTTGCCAGAGATGCCTGCTGGGAACTCAACTCTAGTCTTTCAAAAGAGCAGTTACAAACTCAACTTCTGAGCCATCTCTCCCGCTTGCTGCTGTCTTAAATATCAAGTGTCCTCTCTTTTCTCTGTATGCAGGTAGATGTGTCCCACCTTTTCTTCTTTGAAGCCCAAATCTAGATCTGGATCCATCTGGGGGCGGGTCCTGAATCACACAGCGCTGTGGTCCTGCAGTTGCAGGAAGTGTCAGAAGGATAGTGAAGGAGGCAGCAGGGGTGGGGGTGGGGGTCCTGGGTCATTGCTATGGATGGTCTCTCATTTGTAAAATGGGCCTAGGCTAGATCAGAGGCGCACATGCACACACCACACACACATGCACACACATGCACGCACATGCACACACACACACACACACACAAACATACCCTACCCCTACCTCTACCGCCTACTGTGGTGATAGAGATCAAACCAGGCAAGCACTCCACCAACTGAGCTCTATCCTCAGGCCCTTTGTTTCAAGCTTTATAGTCCAAGAAACAGAATCCTCGGGCTTTTTTTTTTAACCAGGAAGCAGTTTATTATGCTAGTAGGCTTCTAGCTGATTATTATCCAAAAGCTAGAACCCAGAATGATACAGAGTTGATGTTTTTTATAAATTTTTACCTCTTTTATTTCCTGTATGTGGCCACATGCATTTCGATTGTGTGTTAGCATGAAAAGAGGAGGGAAAGAGGTGGAGGAGAGATGCGGTCAGTTTGCACATCCACACGAGGCTACTGTCATCACAGGCGACCAGCCTACATGTCTCTTCCCTGTTTTCTGATTAGCACTCCCTACCCCCTCTCCCAACCACACCTTTATTAAGAGACTCTTTTTTTTTGAGACAGGGTTTCTCTGTAGCTTTGGAGCCTGTCCTGGAACAAGCTCTTGTAGACCAGGCTGGTCTCGAACTCACAGAGATCCTCCTGCCTCTGCCTCTCGAGTGCTGGGATTAAAGGCGTGTGCCACCACTGCTCGGCTTAGTTTTCACTTTTAGCATGAGAAATTTATTTCCTATTACAACTTTTGTCCTCTTTTTCTCAGGAGTGTCAGTGTGGTGGGGCTATATCCACACTCAGTCTTAAAGTAGGTACAATCCTGTTCACTTGATATAACCATTAAAATCGGGATAGCTCATTTGATAGAGTGTCCTCTGCTGAACACTATAGTGGCCTATTATTTCTGTTTTAATAAATAAAGCTTGCCTGGAGATTAGTGCAAAGCAGCCAGACTAGTCAGCCATACAGGCCAGGCAGTGGAGGTGCACCTCTTTAATCCCAGCAGCCACACTGGTTAGTCACAGAGGCCAGGCAGTGGAGGTGCACCCCTTTAATCCCTGCAGCCACACTGGTTAGTCATAGAGGCCAGGCAGTGGAGGTGCACCCCTTTAATCCCTGCAGCCACACTGGTTAGTCACAGAGGCCAGGTGGTGGAGGTGCACGCCTTTAATTCCAGCACTAGAGAAGAATACAAGATGGGAGGAGACAGGTCTCATTCTGAGGATTAGTACAGAGTAGACAGGATTGCCCATTTTCAGTCTGAGGTAGAAGAGCCAGTGGCTGACTGCTTTGCTTTTCTGATCTTCAGCTTGAACCCCAATATCTGTCTCTGGGTTTGTATTATTCATGCTATAGAATACACAATAGCCACATGCACAGATCAACTTGCATATACACATGCATGAATATGCACACATGTATATACACTCACATATATATGTTTCTATATACACACACTTAAATATGAATTGAAAGAACCTAAATTGACTAAATTGAGAAACTTGCCGTGAAACACAGACACAGAAGAATTCGTGATTTTCTGCCTAAATCAGTGACCACGAGCTCTGAAGCAGTGCCAGTCAAAATAACCTAGGGAAATAAAGCCAAAAGGAACATGAACCCATTATTAGGACTGCGGCACACCTTTGTCAGGTTACACAGATTTAATGTTTTCACTCAACAGTGTAGTAAAAACCCACTGGAGATGGTGTTTTCAGGGCATGGGCTGTAGACCCATGATATATATATATATATATATATTAGTGTACTATATATATATTAGTGTACTAACTCATAAGGGACTTTTAGACATAAAGCAAAGGAAATACCAGCCTATAATCCACAACCTCAGAGAAACTAGATAACAAAGAGGACCCTAAGAGAGACATACATGGATCTACATAGGAAGGTGGAAAAGACAAGATTTCCTGAGTAATTTGGGAGTTTGGGGGTCACGGGAGATGGTAGAAGGGAAGAGGAGAGGAAGAGAGGGGAGTGGAGAAAACGGTATAGCTCAATAAAAACAATAAAAAAAACTTTAAACAAGAGCTTGGGTTGCCAAGGTAGGGAGGTGGAGGGAGGGAGGCTGGTATATGATAGTGTAAAATGTATAATATATCTGTGTTGTTCTTTAGATATAAATGTTAAATGGTATGTCCCTTGATTGTAATAGTTTCTCAATTACTCATATAAAAGAACACTACAACAGAGTTGGAAAATAATGACGGTGGTGATGGGGACGGCAAAGGCAAGAAGCCGGAGAGGAAGAGTTTCCCCTGAGGTACAGATGAACCAAACTGTTATTATTAGTTACCTCTTGTCAGTTTGACAGAATAACTGATTTAAACAAGAAGAGAGAAATTGATCTTTGCTCAGAGTTCAGGGGACACAGTCCATCGTGGCTGGGAAAGAATGTTATTTGGTACATTTGTGTTGTATGACGGTGACCAGGACACAGGGACAGGACTGGAACTAGACAGGCCTGCAATTTAACCCTTTAAGGTACACTTATAGATTTAACTTCTACCAGCCAGGCCGCATTATTTTATTTTTATGCATATGAGTATTTTGCATTTGTGTATGTCTGTGTATCACGTATGTGTCTAGTTTCTGGGGAGACTGCAAGAGGGCATCAGATCCCCCGGGACTGGAGTTACACATGATTTTAAGCTCCCGTGTGGGTACTGGGAATCAAAACTCAGATCCTTAACAGACATGGTGGTGCATATCTTTGATCCCAGCACTCCGGAGCCAGAGGCAGGCGGAGTTCTGTGAGTTCGAGGCCAGCCTGGTCTACAAGAGCTAGTTCCTGGGGCTGGAGAGATGTCTCAGTGGTTAAGAGCTTTGCCTGCTCTTCCAAAGGTCCTGAGTTCAATACCCAGCAACCACATGGTGGCTCACAATGAGATCTGGTGCCCCCTTCTGGCCTGCAGGGATACATGCAGGCAGAACACTGAATACATAATAAATAAATCTTAAAAAAAAAAAGCTAGTTCCTTCTAGGACAGCTAGGGCTGTTACACAGAGAAACGCTGCCTTGAAGAAACAAAAGAAACCCAGAACCTCTGGCTGCATTATTTGATAGCTGTGCTCTCTTAGGTAACTTAGCTTCTTTGCACCTTGATTTACTCATCTGTAAAATGGTGATAAAATTATTTTTCTCATAGAGCCATTGGGAGGATTAAAAGAGCTGGTCTCTACGTTGTCTTGCAGTATTGTGTTTTCCTGTGTGTATATGCCCATTCTAGTAGAGTACAGCATATATTGTTGGGGGAGAAACTTTGCCCTATTCATTTTTAGTCATTAGCCAGTTGATATACATTATCGATTAAGGGGAAATTTGATGTCACACTTTCCCTTCATCCATTGATTTTGAATAACAGGGTTGATCTGTTCTATTTTGGTTGACAGTAGGTCTGTTAAGTGGGTCCTCCACCAGATAGCTTTGTGAAATAAAAACAGACGCCTTTCACAATAGTAGTCAAATGTCAAATGTGTGACACGAAATGGTGGCCTTTGTTTCGAAGAGTTCCTAAAAGGTGCAAGTGTTTTTAGCAAAGTAAGTTTCTGCTGTGGGTGAAGAAATTTAAGACTTTCTTCCTAAAGAAAGTGCGTAGCCTGGAGAGCATGTTTCAGGTGGATTTATCTTGATTTGCTGCCTAGTGATAGCCAAAGGAAGTTACCCTGGGGTGAACCACAGGTCTCTTTGCCATTATGATTTCACACAAAACTGGCTGGAGCTGGGAGCATTCACAGAGGAGAGCAATCCCAGAATGGGTTAATTTTTACTAGGTAATGGGAACATCAACTCCTCAGAAACACTAGGGGAGGCATGGCTGTTTTAAAGTCTTCGGTTAGTAAGCAAAATGTCTAGTCTCCCTTAGGGATCGTTTCTATTCATTTTCGTTACTGTATGCAGGTCATACTTTATGAATTCTTTGTGTGGATCTCATGTTTTGGGGGGAAGTGAATATTATAATATGATACCTTTGGCAGTAAGATTCTTCTGCTTCCCCGGGTAGTTGCTGTTCATTGCAGACTGCAGGGTGTTTTAGTTGGGTTTGAATTTAAGTTTATGGTTTTGCATTTTGGAGTCAGGAACTCACAGCCCGGGCTAGCTTCAAACTCACTATGTAGCCCAGGGTGGCCTTCAGTGCCTACTCCTGTTGCCTCTAGTTCCTGAGTGCTGGGATCACAGTGAGGCAGCACCACCCAGGCTTCTCACTGGTTAATGTTGGACACTGGTTGTGTAGAGAATTTATCTATTGTGTGCATTCCCTGAACTCTTTGTTCTGATAGCTTCACAGTTCACTAAATAACCGAACAGGATGCCCGATAGGTGCAGAGATAAAAATGCTCACCTGGTCTTTGTTAGACTGTGTCTCTGGAAGTTTTACCCGCTCCTATAATCTGCTTGTTCAGAACTTAAAGTTTAGTCAGTGGTAAAAGTCTGGGGTCTTCTCAGGTCTCCTCTAAGCATGCATCCCCAGGCGCATGCGTGGCTTTTCAGCTACTTAGTTTTCTCAGCCATGTTTCAGCCTGTTCCCACATGTATTTCTTCTAGCAACCCTTTTGCCTCTCAAGACTGAGGGGTTCATCTGCTTCTTGCTCTCTCTCTTGTTCCCCACCCCAGGAACATGTGGCTAATGTATGTCCCTTTCAATCCTTTCAGCGAAAGTTGCTCAGGAGGCTGCAGCCCTGAAAAGACTCCAAGATTGGCCAAACAGAAGCGAGCCTGGAATCAACCCTCTGGGAGCTGCTACACTGGGATTTTATGAACTACTGTTAAATAATATATGTAATCTGTTCTGCAACTGGCTATGCCCTTAACTAATCCTCTTAACTCTGGTTTGAAGAGCAGCAGCAGATGGCAATTAAAGTACAGGGAATGGCAGGCAAGGACTTCAAAGTTGGGACTGGTGGGAACCTTTTCTGCTCCTCAGAGACCATGCGCCCCAACACACACACACACACACACACACACACACACACACACACACACGTTCCTAGCTGCCTGATCTACAGTGCTCAAAAGTGACATTCCACAGCTTTGCCTACCAGGACATTGGAGAAGGGCCCATGGACAGAGGACACTTAAATTCAATCTTGAAACATGTCAAAGAACTTTCTTTTTTAAAAAAATACTTATTTATGTATTATGTATATAGTGTTCTGTCTGTGTGTATGTCTGCAGGCCAGAAATGGGCACCAGACCTTATTACAGATGGTTGTAAGCCACCATGTGGTTGCTGGGAACTGAACTCAGGACCTTTGGAAGAGCAGGCAATGCTCTTAACCACTGAGCCATCTCTCCGGCCCCCATCAAAGAACTTTCTAGTTGGGTCTACAAAGATTAAGGTCAGATATGGGAAATTTACCTTCCTTTTATAAATTCTTCTTCTTCTTCCTCCCCTCCACTTCTTCCTTTTTCTCCTCCTCTTCCTCCTCCCTCTCCCCCTCCACTCCTTCCTCTCCCTCCACCTCCTCCTCTTAAGTTTTCATTATGTCGGTCAAGCTGGCTTGAAACTCACTTTGTAGATCATACTGGCCTCGAACTCAGAGATTCCTCTGCCGCTGTCACCTGAGCGCTGGATTGAAGGCATGCACCACCACACCCCACAGAAGTCTATTTTCTACAGTAGAAACAGAAGTATGAAGCAGCTTATCTGTTCTCTGAAATATATGCATTTGCTTGAAGTACTTTTCTTGGATTCTCCCACAGCACTACCACAATTTTTGTAGGAAATTGGTATTGTTATCACTATATTAAAATTGAAATATTGTAAAGACTAGGATGTCTGCTGTGAGATAGTGTCCTCTAAAAGAAACAAATCAAAGGGAAGACATGAAGTGGAGGGGTATGGGGAGAAGGGAGTGGATCTTGGAGGAATTAGTTGGGAGGAGTAGGGGGTAAATGATCAAATACACTATATGACATTCTCACAGAATTGATAAAAAATATATTAAATTTATAAAAGTGACATTTTTATTTATCTGTGTGTGCGCATGCCACAGTAGGTGTGTGGAAGACGGAAAACAGCCTGCAGAAATTGGGTCTCAGCCTCTAACATGTGGATCCTGGGGTTCTGGTTGAGAATGTCAGGCTTGGCAGCAACTGCCTTTACCCGCTGAGCCCCATTATCAGCATTTTATATGGGAATACGCTGAGGAGATTGTCACTTCCTTGGCTATAAGTGTCCATAAGGAGATGGTCATGAGATATTTACAAAAAGTTGCTGTAAGCAGCTATTATAGTGTCCATTGTGAAATTTTATAATTTTTTTTTAAAAATGCTGCAAGATCCCCAGCGGCAGTAGGCAGCAGAAATGCTGTAGGTCCCAAATGGTGGTAGCGGGCCATGTGGTGGCAGACAGCCGGCCCTGCGAGCAGCCAGTCCCACCCAGAGCAGTGGGCCCAAGTGGTGGTGGCAGGCCATGTGGTGGCAGGCAGTGGGCTCTGGGAGCAGCCAGAGATGGTTGCCGGTCCTCTAGCAGTGGCTGGTTCCAGGCAGAGAGACACATGGCAGGCGGGCAGGAGACAGAGACATGGACAGACACAACATGCAGAGTGAGGTTGAATATTTATTCAGGGGGTTGTGGAGGGGAAAAGGTGAAGGGGGGAGAGAGAAAAGAGGAGAAAGAGACAGAGAAGGGGGAAGTGGAGAAGTGGGGAGAGAGGCAGAAGTGAAGCTGCCTCTCTGAGAGGAAGATGGAAAAGAGAGCAAGCTCAGGCTGGAAGCTGAAGAGCCTGCCTTAGCGGATGGGGAGGGAGTGGGAGTGGTTTGTCTCTTAAAGGGACCAGGGACCAAAACCATAACATGAAATACCACAGAAAACAGTCTATTTCTTCGTGGTTTCCATGTTATCCACAATTAAACATGGACTTAGTTTCTTCTGAGTTGACTCTGCCTTCAGGGCCAAGCTTCCTCACGTATGTGAGCTTCTGCTGCCCAAAAGGGGCTGCTGTCTCTATTCACTGGAGTTTTGTTTTGTTTAGGTTTGGTTTGATTTATGGTTTTGGCTTGTTTTATCTAGATTTTTCAAGACAGGGTTTTAAGTTTCTCTGTGTAGCTGTGGCTGTCCTGGAACTCACTCTGTAGACCAGGCTGGCCTCTAACTCAGAGATTCATCTGCCTCTGCCTCTAGAGTGCTAGGATTAAAACATGCACCACCACAATTTTGATTTTTATTGATGGGTACCATTTTTTATTGATAGGTCTCACTGAACTGGATACAACCAGAGGTATAGTATGAAGAGAAGCAAACAGCAGAATTAAGTAGTATATGTTAGGAAGAATGAATCTATCATTTTGTCTTGAAAGACCCCCGGAGTAGGGAGACTCTCACTCAAGTTTTGGAATAACATGACCCCCCCCCCCAAGAACTCATGAGAGACCATCCTTGCTGCAATCACACGAGGTTTATTGACAGGAACCAGCACGCTGGGACCAAGACTCATATCCCACGCAGGGGTTCGACCCCAAGTAGCTGGGAGAAGTGGTATTTAAGGGAAGAAACCACAACCCAAAGGGGGTAGGGAGGGCGCCATTGGAAAATTCTGAAAATACCAGTGATTATCACAGGGGGTAACTCCCCATTTCTCAAGATTGTTCTCAAGATTATAATCTAACTTTGTGGCCAGCCAGTTCCTGGAACAGAGTCACCGAACCGGCTAACCTAGATTTTTGGCTCTACCTTCCTGCTAGATTTTTGACTCTACTCTTCCTTCTAGGGGGTCTGGATTTATCTGGATCTTTCAGTCTACTTTTCTTTTTCTTTTTTTTTTCTTTGTTTTGTTTTGTTATTGGAAACAGAGTTTCCCTGTAGCTTTGGAGCCTGTCCTGGAATTGTTCTGTAGACCAGGCTGGACTCGAACTCTGCCTTGAACTCTCAGAGATCTGCCTGCCTCTGCCTCCTGAGTGCTGGGACTAAAGGTGTGTGCCACTACTGCCCAGCACCTATTTTTCTTTATGTACACACAAAATACAAATCAAATTTGAAATATTTTGGTGGCAATGAAGTTACACTCACCTATCTACGTAGATGAACATGTTAACTCCCAGCATTTGATCTGCAATGGGCCTGCAGGGCATATGTACTATTTTCTGAATTAACAACTGTGGGAAAGGTGCTTTCTTTTCTATCAAAGGGTTACAGAAGACAAAAAGGCCATTTGAAAGATGTCAAAAGCCACTTGGCAGAAATTCAAATTCCTCCAGGGTCAGCTCTTCTTGAAATCAAAACACTCACTCAAGGTTGCATCCTTTTCTCAAAAGTTGCACTTTGCTTATCCGCTGTGCTATTTTGAGTTAGCCAAACACTGAAGAATGGAAAGGCTGCACTCTGACCACTCAGTGAGACACAGAACTCCTTTATCTCAGGAACGAAAACCCAGCAGCAAGGTCAGGGGTGGTGGTACAGACCTTTAACCCCAGGCAGAGGGAGGTGGACCTCTGTGAGTTTGAGGCCATCTGGGTCTCCATAGTAAGTTCCAAGACAGCCAGTGCTATGTAGAGAGACCTTGTCCCCAAAACAAAACAAATCAAAGAGAAACAACAAAACCACAGCAGGCCCCTTACTTACCTGTTTGATTTGAGATTGTTGAGTGCCTTGCTGGCAGAAATAAATTTTTTGAGATCTATTTTATTATTTTTTTAAAACTTTTTTTTTATTTATTTACTTAACTTTATTATGTTTGTTGGTGTGAAGGTGTCAGATCTCATGGAACTGCATTTTCAGACAGTTGTGAGCTGCCATGTGGGTGCTGGGAATCGAACCCGGGTCCTTTGGAAGAGCAGTCAGTGCTCTTAACCGCTGAGCCATCTCTCCAGCCCCCTATTTTATTATTTTTAATTATGTGTGTGTGCATGTGTGTGTGTGTATGTGTGTGCACGCGTGTAGATATTTGCACGTGAGTACAGGCATCTACAGAGGCTAGAGAAAGCAGGTCCTTCTGAAGACTTACAGGCTGATTGAGTAAGCGGCCTGCTGGGGATGCTGGGAATTGAACTCCAGTCCTCCAGAAGAACTTTTAACCACCGAGTCATCCCTCCAGATCTCTGGGACCCATTTTTAACAGAAACCAATGAGCTTATTTTGTAATTTTCTTCTGAAGTAAGGACTGTTTCATCTCTTGTAATCCTCTTTTCTTTGTTTTGTTTTGTTTTTTTTGTGTGACAGAGTTTCTCTGTGTCCTGGCTGCCCCAGAATTCACTCTGTAGACCAGGCTGGCCTCAAACTCACAGAACTCCACCTGCTCTGCCTCCCAAGTGCTGGGATTAAGGGTGTGGGCCACCTCTGCCCAACTGGTATTCCTCACTTATAAAAAACTAAAGGGTAGGAGAAGGAGGAAAGTGTGACGAATTACAATTTCTTAAGGAAAGATAAAAATTTATTTGCATGATTTTTCTGCTATGAGGTTAACTGTGCTAAGCTTGGCATCACCCAGGAATTACGGATCACCAGTATGCCCGAAGTGTAGGTTTCTGTGTATTTTCTTAAATTACATGTCAGTCTTCCGGGATTAGAAACATGAACCATCACTGCCACCTTATTTTTAATTTTTTATCAAGCTGAATAAATACGTGTCCCTGTGATTTGGAATTGAAAGTTAGAGGTCAGCAAGAACTATTGCTGGGCATTTGGCCCAGATCATCTTCTTTTCAATTGAGCCTAGTTTGGTAGAGGGTAAAGATTCTCTCTCAAGACTCACTAAACAAAGACGAGCGTGCTGTGGTGGCGCATGCCTTTAATCACTGCACTCTGGAGGGAGAGACATGAGAATCTTTTGAGTTCGAGGCTAGCCTGGTGTACAGAGCGAGTTCCAGGACAGTCAGGGCTATACAGAGAAGCCCTGTCTCGAAAAAGAGAAAGGAAGAAAGGAAGGGAGTGAGGGAGAGAGTGAGGGAGAGAGGGAGGGACAGAGGGAGGGAAGGAGGGAGGGAGGGAGGGAGGGAGGAAGGAAGGAAGACAAGCAAGAAGTCTGTAGGAATTTGTGCATGGCACACACACACACACACACACACACACACACACACACACAGAAGACCAGGGCTAGAACAGTGCCAGGCACAGCAATACAGTACACAGGCAGTGTGGTCAGTGATTGGCTTTATCGCCTGGCACAGGCTAATTCCCTTTGGGCATCTGGTCACTGTTATGCAGTCAGCTGTTCAGCCCCATCTGAGAGATATCTATAGTGTATAGAATGTAATGTTCATTTATAACGTCACCGACCTATTAGAGCCCAATGGCAGATGGCACATAGCTTCTGTGGCATTGAAAATTGTTACTTTCAACTCTTAGAGGAAGGCGTTGTTTGGTAATCCAACTTCACAGGACAGCTGATGGATGCTTTAAATTTATCATCATCATCATCATTATTATTGTGTATGACACAGGGGGCATGCACATGTGCCATGGTGGGCATGTGGAACCCAGAGGGCAGATTTGTGGAGTTGGCTCTCTCCTTTCACCTTCTAGTGGGTTCTGGAGCTCAAACACAGGCTCTTGGGCTGTCTCACCAAGTGCTTTTATCTGATGAACCATCTCCCTGGCCCAGGGTAGTTGATGTTTGGGGTAAAGTTCTGATACTAGTCTTTTGTTAGCAACTTTGCTTCGAGTACAGCACAAGAACACGAGGGAGCTTTTCCACGGTCACTCTCCAAGTAGCTTCAACCTCCTGTTTGGATTTTGATTGTCTTGCCATCAATTTTTTCAAGGCCATGCATTTTGTCAGATGGGACATCCAATTGACAAGATGGCTGATGGGAACGGCTCTTGTTGTACTAATATCTTCTGGAGAGATGTGACCAAAGGGCAGCCCATCACAGAGAGAACACAGCTGGTCAAAGGAGGATCCCACCCACTTTGGTGGACCAGTGAGCTTAATTGGGTTACTTACAAGAGCATGGGGAATTTATGAAGAAATGAGAATTCAGAATGAATTTCAAGTGTCTTTTTTTTCACTTTTATTTTTTTTTATTTTATGTGCATTGGTGTTTTGTCATGTGTGTTGGGTCCCCTGGAACTGGAATTACAGACAGTTATTTACAGACAACATGTGAGTACTGGGAATTGAACCCAGGTCCTCTGGAAGAGAAGTTAGGGCTCTTAACCATGGAGCCATCTCTCCAGCCCAAGTTTCAAGTCTCTTATCAACATTTTAGTAGAGAAATCTTGTCATTTAGAAGATGAGCTCCACGTGAAGTCCACAATAAGTCTAGCCAGTCTGAGGCCTTTGGCTCTTTGTGAAGACTCCATAGCAGAACACAAAATAGATTTGGGAAATGAACACAGGCTGGGTGGGATATTTTTTTTCCTCACAGGGACCCAACTGGACACAGTCCACACGTTCTATGACAGTGTGAATTTTACTGAACCCAGTGCACATGAAGAGCAGTCATGTTTCTTTGAACTTCCACAGTGGAATGGGGCCAGGCACTGGAATCGTGAGCTCTGCACCAGACAGTTCCTGTAGACCCCAACTCCTATTCAGGATGGTAAGCTGTACTGTGTGTGGCTGTGTTTCTGATTTCCATGCTCACTATACCATTTGCCAAGCTTACATATATTTTCTGTTTCTTTATAAATCAAATATTTTACATACTTGGCAGTGGAGCACAGGGGTGGGAATTATATATAATCCTATATTGCTGGTAGTCCTTCTGGGGTTTTCTGTGGTTAGTGTAATGGTCTGTACTGTCCCTTTAAGAGACAAGCCCCACCCACTCCCCCTTTTTCCCCATGGCTCCTTGTGAGACTGGCTGCCCCAAGTGACTCCCTGCTTGGGACCGGCAGCCCCTGTCACTGGTGATGTGAGATTCCCTTCTGTATGCTGTGAATACATTGGTTAATAAAGGAACTGTCTTAGGTCTGCTCAGGGCAGAATAGGGTAGGCAGAGAAAACTAAACTGAATTCTGGGAGAAAGAAGGTGAAGTGGAGAGACGCCATGTAGCCTTGCCAGAGACAGGCACTGGTACTTTACCTGGTAAAGCCACAGCCTCATGGCAATATACATATTAATGGAGATAGGTTAGTTTAGGTTATAAGAGTTAGCTAGGGGGCTGGAGAGATGGCTCAGAGGTTGAGAGCATTGCCTGCTCTTCCAAGGGTCCTGAGTTCAATTCCCAGAAACCACCTGGTGGCTCACAACCATTTGTAATGGGTCTGGTGTCCTCTTCTGGCCTTCAGGCATGCACACAGACAGAATATTGTATACATAATAAATAAATAAATATTTTTAAAAAAGAGTTAGCTAGAAATACATTTAAGCTATTGGACAAACAGGATTGCAAGTGATATAGTTTTTGTGTGGTTATTTCAGGTCTGAGCAGCTGGGAACAAACAAGTGGCCTCCTACAACAGCCTGCTGCTGCTGCCCCTTGTTTTATCTAAACCATTACAGTTAGTCTTGCCCCAGGAGGGCTAGATCCACAAGAGGACATTGCAGGTCCTCCTACCTCATTCAGTTACATGATCCCCATGTAGTTTTGCTATCCATGGTTTAGGAATCTAGAGACAGCCAGGTATGGTGAAACACGTCTTTAAGTCCAGCATTCAGAAGGCAGAGATAGGTGGATCTCCATGAGTTTGAGGCCAGCCTGGTTTACAAACTAAGTTCCACGACAGCTAGGACTGCTACATAGAGAAACCCTGTTCTCAAAAAACCAAAACCAACCAACCAACCAAACAAACAAACAAACAAAAAGGATATGCGAATAGTGCCTTCCATGCAAACGTCTGGGTAGGAAGGGCAGTAAAACGGGAGAGCATGGTGGGAAAACACGTGTTCTGCATCTAGCCTAGTCTCCTAAAACGTGTCGACTATCAGCCTGTGATGTTGGGTTTTCTGTTTCAATTTTTTTTTTTTTTTGGTTTTTCGAGACAGGGTTTCTCCGTAGCTTTGGAGCCTGTCCTGGAACTAGCTCTGTAGACCAGGCTGGTCTCAAACTCACAGAGATCTGCCTGCCTCTGCCTCCCGAGTGCTGGGATTAAAGGCATGCGCCCCCATCGCCCGGCTCTGTTTCAATTTTTAATTTTTGTTTTGTTTTCTGCTTTCTAGGACAGGGTTTCTGTGTAGCTTTGGAGCCTGTCCTAGAACTAGCTCTTGTAGACCAGGCTAGCCTCAAACTCACAGAGATCCTCCTGCCTCTGCCTCCCGAGTGCTGGGATTAAAGGAAAGCATGCACCACCACCGCCCAGCTTATTTTTAATTTTTATTAAATTATGTAAATTATGTGTGCTTGTGTCTGTATGTGCATATGCACACAGTGCCTATAGAGATCAAAAGAGGAAGCCTGAGTCCTCGGCAATGGAGTTACGGTTGGTTGTGAGCCACCTCACCTGCATGCTGAAAACTGAACTCCAGTTCTCTCAAGAGCACTGAGTGCTCCTAACCCTGAGCTGTCTCTGTAGCCTTAATGTATCTTTTATTTATGTGTACCGGTATGAATTTATGTAGACCACATGCAGGTGCCTGTGGAGGTCAGGAAAGGGCATTGGATTCCAAGGAAGTGGAGTTCTAGGTGCTTGTGAGCACCACCTGACGGAGGTGCTGGGGGCAGGACCTCAGTGCTCGACAGGAGTGGCGAACACTAACCACTGAGCAGTACAGTCTCCAGCCCCTGGAGTCTTTGTTACCCTTCTCATCACATTTCCAGGGTGAAGTTGCAATTCTGTTTTCCCTTCTAGTCCTTTGGGAGAACAGATGCCTCTTGTAATCTAAGCTTCAGTTTCAAGGTTGATATATAAAGATTTGTGGTTCTTCTGATGCGTTCCCCCTCCTTTCTTCACTTTTGCTTTGTAGCTCAAATGGTTTTGTTGTTCAAGGTTGCTTGGAAGTTTTGTCCTGTTTGCTGGCTCCCATGGAACTAACTTCACGTTCTCTAGTGCCTACTCTCTGAGGGGGCCAAGGTAATGTGCAAAAAAGAATGCTGTTGTTGTTTTCGAGACAGGGCTTCTCTCTGTAGCCCTGGCTGTCCTGGAACTAGCTCTCCTTGAATTTAGAGATTTGCCTGCCTCTGCCTCCTGAGTGCTTCAATTAAAGACCTGTAGCACCACTACCTCAAAAAGAGACTTCTAAAAATCTGAATGAGAATGAAGTCTGCTCTAAGACCTGAAACAGATTGCTTTTAACGGTATGGTTTAGTCAAAACTGAACAGGTCATATTAGTTTGTTTCCTTCTGTCATAAATGAAGTTTGGATTCATCTCTATTTCAAGAAATTAACTTTTTTTTGCTATGTTGCTCTGTCTAGCTTTCATCATATTTTCTTATATGAAAAACAGGAAGAAGTTAAGAATATTTAATCCCAGCACTCAGGAGGCAGAGGCAGGCAGATCTCTGTGAGATCAAGGCCAGCCTGGTCTACAAGAGCTAGTTCCAGGACAGGCTCCAAAGCCACAGAGAAACCCTGTCTCGAAAAATAAAAAAAAAAAAAGGAAAAACTACAGAAGAATCATGGCAGGATTTGTGTCATGCTTGTGTGCAGTAAAATATACCAAACAGCAGCAATCCAACAAGGTAGGGGAGCTAGGTGTGGAAGAAGTGGATGGATCTCCGTGAGTTCAAGGCCAGAGCGAATTCCAAGACAGTCAGGACTACACAGTGACACCCTGTCTCAAAAAACAAAACAAAGGAGTAGAAGCTGCCGGAGTGCTGGAAGCTGAAGACCTTGTGAAATTACCTGGTGCGGGTGAGAAGGAGACACGGAACGCCAACAAACCCGCTTAGGAGTTTAGTAGAGGGGAGTGTGCACAGGCCTGGAGATGGAGGTGCAGAGAGAGCACGAAAGATGGGGTGTCCAGCTTTTAAAGGCTGCCCTGCACATGCACACAGGGGGTTGGCGTGACTACATCACACTGATGCAGATGGTGGATGACTCACGCATGTGTACAAGGGTTTGGCTGAGTCATATGTGCATATAACCATGCATGCGTGCATGTGGATCACGCAGGGCCTTTTGTGCCCGAGGGCCTGACCACACGTGCCTGCCTTTAGAACCCAGAAGTACAGTCTTATCTGTGGCTGAATAATTACATTCTACCCTTTTGTTTATAATAAAGATTTGGGAGATTTGGGGGTGGGTCTTAATGGATGGGAATGGGGCATTGTAAGGTCTCTCGTGACTGCTTCACGCTGACTTTCTGAGCATCAAGGAATTGAGATGCTTGACCATGTCCTGGGGTGGCTGATTGCGGTTGTATTTTCCGGGCTCTGAGGAACTGGCTGGCTGACAGCTTGGGCCTCGCAAGATGCTGGAAAGGCAGAAAATTATGTCTGAAAAAAACTTTAGATCCCAGTGATTAAGAGAGGAGAGTCCCAAGATGTAAGATAGAGGGGTGTTCTTTTTGTGGGGGTGGAGGAGGGAATTTCCCTGGGGTTCATGAGACCAAGAATGATAAGAGAAGAATTAAATGATACTTAATCTGAGTGAGTTTGGTCTGCTTAGGTAGGTCCAATTGACTCCCTGGAGCTTATGAAAAAATGTTTGAAAAGAAATAAATTTTAGACATATTGAAAGTTTATGATTACCATGATAGAATGGAAGATTGTGGGAGGGGTAAGAAGGAGGAAATTATTGAAAAGGATAATTATTAGACCCTTTAATGTTTTACCTGAAGTAAATCCTAAGGCACTGGTTTTTCTTTTGCATCATGGTATTACCTTAACCTCCAGGAAACACTGCTGCAGTCAGTGATAAACCTGTTACATTAAAGTCTGTCTTGTGAGTTTTTTGGAGTTTGGGGCTGCAAACTCATTATTGTTTCTTACCACCTGGGCTTTTGACAGTCCTTGTACCTCCGGCTCTATGTTTAATGATGGTTCCTGTTATAACAGCTGCGTGGTTAACTGGAAATTTAAGCATGACATTGGAGATGTGGAGAATTTGGTAAAGCAGATAGGAGAAAGAGGAAGAGGGAGAGTATTTGGAGTTTTGGCACAGGAGAGTTGAGTAAGGATGAGGCTTTTATTTTTCTGAAGCTGGAGAGAAAGTGGCTGATCTTGGTGTCCTCTGGAACTTAAGAAAACAGGGCCCTGTTTGAGTTATTGTATACAAGGATGTATCTTGAGCTGGAAGAGTAAAAGGTTTAAGATGGGACAGGTAAATCCAATGAAAATGTCCCTCGAGCTTGGCAGCTGTGGGAGTTACAAGAATTACTTTAAAGGGGCCCTGCCATTTAGGGGAAAAGGGGTGAGGGGCATTGGTCTGGAGGAGAGAATAGTACTTGATCCCCTATTTTAATCCGCTGTGGGCATGGATTGGCACATGGTTGTGGTAACGAGTAGTCAGTAAAATCGGGAGCGTAGATGGGATAACAGTGGAGTAAGCAGGTGATCAGGAAGGGGAGAGGTTTTAGGTGAGAGACTCAGGATTAAAACCAGCCTACCAGGACGGCCCTGTTTAGTTGCTGAGGAATCCCATCTAGACGGGTGAGTGTGTGCTATCCAGGGGCGGATTGTCCCGGAAGAGAGCACAAATCCCCCTCCCCCAGCTCCTTCTGCAGGGCTGTCTTTCTTTCGAACGACCCAGCCCCCCCCCAGCACCCCTCCCCAACCCTGCCCTGCTGTATGCTCGGACCAGTGCTCAAGAACAGTTTTAAGCTCCTACACTAAGGCTACCCACCTAGAGCGGTGAGTGCCTGCCTACCGGGCAGGCCTCAGGGTCCCCTGTAAGGGAGCCCGGGCACCTTCAGCTTGTGCGCCAGGCTCTCCTGTGCTCTTCTGCATACCGCCCCGCCCCCCCTTGCTCCGTTCATCCTTTTGTCCCTGGATCATTGGGCTACCGGAGGGCCCTGTTTAGTTGCTGAGGAATCCCATCTGGATGGGTGAGTGTGTCCCAGAAGAGAGCACAAACCCCCCTCCCCCGGCTCCTTCTGCAGGGCTGTCTTTCTTTTGCACGACCAGTGCTCAAGAACAGTTTTAAGCTCCTACACTAAGGCGACCCACCCAGAGCGGTGAGTGCCTGCATACGGGGCAGGCCTCAGGGTCCCCTGTAAGGGAGCCCGGGCACCTTCAGCTCGTGCATGCGCCAGGCTCTCCTGTGCTCTTCTGGATACTGCCACCCCCCCCCTTGCTCCATTCATCCTTTTGTCCCCAGATCATTGGGCTACAGGACAGCCCTGTTTAGTTGCTGAGGAATCCCATCTGGACGGGTGAGTGTGTGCTATCCAGGGGCGGACTGTCCCGGAAGAGAGCACAAACCCCCCCTCCCCCAGCTCCTTCTGCAGGGCTGTCTTTCTTACACACGACCCCCCCCCCCAAGTCTTCGTTTTCTGCAAGGTTCTGTGCTCAGGAACAGTTTTCTGCTCCTACACTAAGGCTACCCACCCAGAGCGGTGAGAGCCTACCTAAGTGGCAGGCCTCAAGGACCCCCAGTAAGGGAGCACATGCACCTTCAGCCTGTGCGGCAGGGTGTCCTGTGTTCTACTCGTCCCCACACTGCCCCCCAAGCTCCCCCTTTTGTCCTCGGGTCATTGGACTACCAGGCGTCCATGTTTTGGTGCTGAGGAGTTCACCAGGATGGGAACGGTTCCTGCTTCTTCACTGAAGAGTTACAACCAGAGAGTCAATCACAGCAAAGATTGGACCAAGACACCAGGCCTCTCCTGGCTCCATTTGAAGGAAGAGATGGGAAGGCGCCAATGCAAGAATTCCTCCAACAACCTGAAAGGCAACATGACACCACCAGAATCCAGGGATCCCGAAATAAGAAGAATTGTACACCCCTACTCCAGAAGAATTAGAAGAAATCGACTCAAAGTGAACTATATGAAAATAATAGAGGACCTTAAACAGGAGGTGAAAAACTGCCATAAACAATTAGAGATTACAAACAAAAAGGTAGAGGAAATGAATAAATCGCTCAAAGACACGCAAGAAAACCAAGAGAAACAAGGAAAAGCAATCAAACAGGTTAGGGAAGCGGTTCAAGACTTGAAGAATGAAATGGAAGCAATGAAGAAAACACAAACCGAGGGAAGGATGGAGATGGAAAATCTGGGTAAACCAACAGGAACTACAGAGACAAGTACTAACAACAGATTACAAGAGATAGAAGAAAGAATGTCAGACACTGAAGATACCATAGAGAAAATAAACACACTGATCAAAGAAAACAGCAAAACCAACAAATTCTCATCACAAAACATTCAGGAAATCTGGGACACAATAAAAAGACCAAACCTAAGAATAATTGGGATAGAAGAAGGAGAAGAAGTACAGCTCAACGGTCCAGAAAAATATATTTAATAAAATTATAGAAGAAAACTTTCCCAGCTTAAAGAAAGATATTCCTTTGAAGGTTCAAGAAGCATACAGAACACTGAATAGACTGGACCAAAAAAAAAAAAACCATCTCCTCGCCATATAATAATCAAAACACAAAACATACAGAATAAAGAAAGAATATTAAGAGCTGCAAAGGAAAAGGGTCAAGTTACTTATAAGGGTAAACATATCAGACTTACACCTGACTTCTCTATGGAAACCATGAAAGCCAGAAGGTCCTGGATAGATGTACTTCAGAGACTAAGAGACCATGGATGCAAGCCCAGACTACTATACCCAGCCAAGCTTTCGTTCACTATAAATGGAGAAAACAAAATTTTCCAGGATAAAAACAAATTTAAACAATATGTAGCCACAAATCCAGCCTTACAGAAAGTAATAGAAGGAAAATCACAAACCAAGGGGCACTGATCTGAACAGAGAATTCTCAACAGAAGTTCAAATGGCCAAAAGACACTTAAGGTCATGCTCAGCCTCCTTAGCGATCAGGGAAATGCAAATCAAAACAACTTTGAGATATCATCTTACACCTGTCAGATTGGCTAAAATCAAAAACACCAACGATAGCCTCTGCTGGAGAGGTTGTGGAGGAAGGGGTTCCCTCATCCATTGCTGATGGGAATGCAAACTTGTGCAACCACTATGGAAAGCAGTGTTTCGGTTTCTCAGGAAATTCGGGATCAACCTACCCCTGGACCCAGCAATACCACTCTTGGGAATATACCCAAGTGATGCCCTATCATATGACAAGGGCATTTGTTCAACTATGTTCATAGCAGCATTATTTGTAATAGCCAGAACCTGGAAACAACCTAGATGTCCTTCAATGGAAGAATGGATGAAGAAAGTGTGGAATATATACACTTTAGCGTACTACTCAGCGGTAAAAAACAATGACTTCTCAAATTTTGCATGCAAATGGATGGAAATAGAAAATACTATCTTGAGTGAGGTAACCCAGACCCAAAAAGATGAACATGGGATGTACTCACTCATAATTGGTTTCTAGCCATAAATAAAGGTCAGTGAGTCTATAATTTGATACCTAAAGAAGCTAAATAAGAAGGTGAACCCAAAGAAAAACATATAGCTATTCCTCCTGGGTAGGGGGAAGTAGACAAGAGTGCCAGGCAAAAAATCGGGATCTTAAGGGTGGGTGGGAGGGGGGTAAGGGGAGATGGGGAGAGAAAACTGAGAAGGGTAGGATGGGGAGAACTTGGGACAACGGGATGATTGGGATAAAGGAAGGTTGGATAGGGGAGCAGGGAAGCACATATCTTAATTAAGGGAGCCATCTTAGGGTTGGGAAGAGACTTGGACCTAGAGGGGCTTCCAGGTGCCCAAGGCGAGGTCCCCAGTTAGTTCCTGGGGCAGCTGAAGATAGGGAACCTGAAATGATCCTATCCTATAGCCATACTAATGAATATTTTGCATATCACCATGGAACCTTCATCTGGCGATGGATGGAGATAGAGACAGAGACCCACACTGGAGCACTGGACTGAGCTCCTAAAGTCCCAATGAGGAACAGAAGAAGGGAGAAGATGAGCAAGGAAGTCAGACCAAGAGGGGTGCACCCACCCACTGAGACAGTGAGGCTGATCTATTGGGAGCTCACCAAGGCCAGCTGGACTGTGACTGAAAAAGCAGGGGATAAATCCGGACTCTCTGAATATGGCGGACAATGAGGGCTGCTGAGAAGCCAAGGACAATGGCACTGGGTTTTGATCCTACTACATGTTCTGGCTTTGTGGGAGCCTAGCAAGTTTGGATGTTCACCTTCCTAGACCAGGACGGAGTGGGGAGGACTTTGGACTTTCCACAGGGCAGGGAACCCTGACAGCTCTTCAGACTTGAGAGGGAGGGGGAGAGGAGTGGGGGGGAGGGGGAGAAGAGGGTGGGGGGAGGGGGGAGGAGTGAGAGGGGGGAGGAGTGGGAGGCTGGGAGGAGGCGGAATTTTTTTTCTCAATAAAAAAAAAAGAAAAAAATAAATAAAACCAGCTTCCCATACATGAGTTCAAAGGGTGAGATGAAAAGGGGCCCTTGGGGAGAGCCCTAAGCCTAAGAAGGACCAGAGGCAAAAGTTTTACCCAGTCAAGATGAAGCTCCTATGACATCTTAACAAGAACATTTTTAAAGAGCATAATCTTCATTCTACCTTTCCTGAAGGCTGAGGGTGGTATGGGATGTGGAAAATGGCAGGGGATGTTAAGAGCCTTGGACAAATTTTGAGAAATCTGGGAAGTGAATTTAGGGGCCATTATCTGACAGAAGAGAGGTTGGGATTCCAAACCAGGGGATGATTTCTCGGAGAAGAACATCAGAGACTGTCTGGGCCCTCTTGTTAGTGGTGGGAAGCGCTTCAATCCACCAGACATGGTGTCCACCAAGACCAGGAGATATTTAAACTCTTCTGACCATGGACAATATGAGTAAAATCCAGCTGCCAGTCAGTTCCTGGAAGGGAGCCCCTGGCCTGGTGGGTGGGGAAAGGGAAGCTACTGTATTTGCTCTTGGGATCTGACTTTTGGCAGATTTGACAAGAGGCAGTGATAGCTTTTAAGAACTCTAAGTCCTCAGGGGTGCATTGGAGGTGAGTCTTGACAAAATGAAACAGAGCTTTGCTATTAGGGTGAAAGAGCTGCTGTAGGTAGGACAGAATTTCTGGGTGTCAGGGGGTGTTCGTGAGAATGTGGGTTGTACTGTATGAACCCCCTGAGGTGACTGAGGTAGGTTTGGGCTCTGGAATGCTGCTGTTCTAGCTGCTTGGTCAGCCCAATTATTTCCCTTGGAAATAATGGAGCTGTCGGTCTAATGAGACTGACAGTGAATAATTCCTATAGCTTTGGGGAGATGGGAGGCTTTTAACATGTCCATAATGTAACCTGAGTTAGTTATGGATCCTCCTTTTGTCATAAGAAGCCCATACTCTTTCCAGATAGCCACATGGGACAGGATATATATGAAAAGCATATTTGGAGTCCATGTAAACATTTAAGGATTGTCCCTTTGCCAACTGGAAGGCATGGGTTTGGGCTATTAATTCAACCTTCTGGTTAGTGGTAAGGGCAGGGAGTGCCTGTGCCTCCACCACCCCAGTATCCAATACTATGGCATAGCCTGCTCTATGGGTCCCATCATATAAAAAAAAGCTGCCATCTGTGTACCAGGTATAAGTGGCCTGGGACAGTTTGCCCTCCTGTATATGTGAGGAGTGGGGCAGTAGATCCTCTAAGATCTCTATGCAGGAGTGAGATGAGGAATCATTAACATTAGGTTAAGGTAGGAGATTTGAGATATTAAGGGGCGGGCAGCACTGAAAAGTGAGTGTGGCATCTTCTACCAGTGCCACCTGGAGGGAAGGAACTCGGGAAGGGGGTAGGGTTTGTAAGCCTTTGTAAGTTAAGAGATGGGACAGATTGTGGTGGGAGAAGACAGTGGTGGGTGCCCCAATGGTTAGTTTCTTTGACTCAAGAATAAGAAGCTCAGCAGCCACCAAGGAACATATGCAGGGTGCCCAGCCCCGAGTGGTGAGGTCCAGCTTCTTTGACAGGTATGCTACAGGTGCAAAAGAAGGTCCCAGTTGATGTCCTAGGACCCCAAGGGCATATCCCTCCTTTGTTACATAGAGGGAGAGAGGATGTATTAAATCTGGGAGATGAAGAGCTGGGGCCTGGATAAGGGCTTGCTGGAGTCTCTGGAAAGGTTTAGTAATGGGATGGAGAAGGGGCTCATGCAGAGAGCCAAGAGCTACCTCATATAAGGGGTGGGCGAGGAGGGAAAAAGAAGGAATCCAGGAATGCAAGAAGACAACTATTCCTAGAATGATAAAAACTCTTCTTTTGTGGAAGGAACTGCAAGGGACTGAATTAGTTTCTTTTTGTCTAGGGTAATAGCCTTTTGAGTTGGGGTTATAGTTAATCTTAAATAAATGACCTGAGGAGTAGACAGTTGGGCCTTAGAAAGGTGAGGCTCTATAGCCCCTTTTGACAGGAAATTTAAAAGAGTGGAAGTATCAGTTTTGCTGATCTCCAATGATGGGGCTGTAAAGTAAAATGTCATCTACATATCGTATGAATTTAGACTTAGGGAGAGACAGTGAGAGCAGGTCAGTGGAAGGGATGAGACCTAATGCGATTTGTTCTCTGAGTCTGAGTCTTAATTAGTGAGCCATCATTCAGCTGTACTGTGTCAGACTGAAGCAAAACAAACCATCTTTTCCACGATCAGATAAAGTTTGCTGGAACCAGCTAATCAGCGCAATAATGGCAAGGCAGAGTATACAAAAACAGAACTTTGCCCAGTGAGTTTTGGGCCTTGTGCTTTCAGAGCCTTCAGCGACCTTTGCTGCTTTGACACTAGGTGGTGCTATAGCTTTACAGCCATATAAAGTAGGATCCTGAAACGGTATGCAGTCATGAGGCAAAATGCAGCTGGCTGGCTGTTGGTATCTCAAAAACAAAACAATTCATTTTTACTTGCAAACGTGAATCTACACACTCCATTTTGGGTGCTTTGTTGTGTGGCTCCAGTCTGGGGGCAAATAGAAGTCAATTATAAATCGGTCTTGTTTGGTTTGGGGTTTTTTGTTTGTTTGGTTGGGGGGCGGGGTGAGACCAGGACTCTTGTTCTTTGGCTGTCCTGGAACTCACAGAGATCTGCCTGCCTCTACCTCCCAAGTACTGGGTTTTAAGACATCCGCCTCTACCACCCTGCCTGACCTGGAACTTATGATCCTCTGTCCCCATCAGCTGAGTGTGTGTGTGTGGGGGGGGGGGTTATAGAAATGATGAAGGATGGAAAGAGACCCACACTGAACACAGCGGGCAGCATTCCATAGCCCGAGATCCTGAAACCTGATAAAAGGAAGGAATGCAGCAGAGAAAGCATTTATCCTTTCTTTCTTTCGAAATGTCAATGTGACCTGGGCCTCAGCCTCCACAGCTAGAGTGGCTCTTTTCAGTACCACCAGCCCCACTGCAATGGAGTGTACCCTTCAACTGTGAGCCCAAAGAAATACATTGTTTCTCAGTTGCTTTTGCCAGGCATTTTGCCTCTGAGGGTCATTTGGCAGAACCTAACATGCTAAAGCTCTGGTCATATAACCTGGGATCGGCACTCTGGATTTCCCATTGACTACATATGCCCATTGAGTCAGTTCTTGACTTTCTGTTTATTTTGTTTGTTTGTTTTTTATTTTTGTCTGTATCTGAAAAATAATGTAGCCTGGACGATTTTCAGAGTCTTTTCCTACGTTCTTTGTAGGTCTTTGTTTGTGTGTTTGTTTGTTTTGAGACAGGTCTTCTCAGTGTAGGCTTGGCTGTCCTGGAACTCACTCTGTAGATCGATCACGCTGGCCTCAAACTCACATAGATCCACCTGTCTCTGCCTCCCAAGTGCTGGGATTAAAGGTGTGTGCCACCACCACCCGGGTGTTCCTATGTTCTTTATGTACTGTGAAAAAGGATACAGGCTTCTTGGCTAGGAGCCACCCTCATTTCCCATTTCCTTCTGTTGTTGTGTTGAGACAGGATCTCGCTATGTAGCCTTGGCTAGCCTGGAACTTGCTTTGCAGATCAGGCTAGCTCTGAAATCACAGAGATCCACCTGACTCTGCCTTACAAGTGCTGGGATTAAAGGCTT